>NC_140962.1:21328962-21333962 GCF_056783735.1 Eptatretus burgeri | reverse complement strand
GGCAAAGGCAAGCAGGCAAACACAGCCCGCAGAAGAAGGCCGCTGCAGGCAAACACAGCCGGCAGATGAACTGGCCGGCACAGGCCTTGCAGTACCACAGCTGCAGATGATCCGGCCGGCACAGGCCTTGCAGCAAAACAACAGCTGCCGATGAAGTTGGCCGGCCTCCGCCTTGAAGCAAAACACGGCCAGCCGATGAAGTTGGCCAGCTTTTGCCATTCAGTGGAGGTTGGTGGAGGGGGTGCGGTGGTGCTGGCCACTTGGAAGGCGGGCTCGGACCTACCTACCTGTCTCCCTCCCAACCTATCGCCTTTGCCTGTCACTGTACATACCCACTCCCTTAATTTGTCAAACCCCAATTTAGCCCCAACTTATTTTTTTGTTGTTTTTATTTTTACTTCCCCTCTATAAATCGTCCCCTAACCCCCTTTATCGTCCTTGTTCGGCTAACCTATCCTGTCACCTAGCCTACTCCCAACCCCTGCGTTCCCTTCCCGGAGGGGAACAAGGGAGAGCTAACGTCCTGTGTCGAGGCCCAACTCAAGCCTCAGAATGGCCTCCCCAGAGTTCGGCGATCTTAACACCAAGTGGGTCCAGCGGCCCACAACGACAGCGAGGGGATGGATGGTGCGGAGGGGTACATCTCCTAATCTACCCTAACCATTTAACTGTTAAACTACCCCGGGGCTTTCGACAAGCACCTCTCGCTTAAACTATTGGTTCTAACAACCCAGATTCCCGTCGCCTGTGTTGGTGTCCTCACAATTTCGGGCCTCGCCCCCCCAATTTTCTCTCCGTGCCCTCACACGGTCTCCTGGCTGGGACACGTGGCTCCCTTTGGCAGGCACGACCCTCTGCCGAATCTCCCGCCATGGCACCCCTGGGCACTACACTGCCTCCGAGCCTACCAGCTCCCTAACACCGGGGAGTGCCCCCCATGGCACCTCCCCTGAAACGCACACGTGGCAGGCCGGCCTCCCGGGCCCCTTTCCGAGGGTCACCCGTGCCCACAACACTGCCCACGCGGCTAATGGCGCCCCGGGCCCCCGCACCAAGCAGGCGCACCCGTGCCCACTACTCTATCCCGGCCCCCCATGGGCCCATGGCCTACCGCGGCCGACTAGCCTGGTGCCCGGGGTACCCACTCAGCGATACTCACCTTTCGCAGCCACGCTCCCAAGCCCGTCAACAGGGCTCCTGCACCCCTCCAAATGGGTCTTGAGCCTACTTTCCCACCAACAGCAAAACGACCTCCATTTTTCAATTTGACTAACCCAGCTAACTCAGTTTACTCTGACCCCGGGGTCCCTTGGGCGGGAGTCACTCCTCCCCCCAATCACTCATCGCACCATGCATTCCCCATTCACTCCATACACACAGACCCGCTGGCCTCACTCACTCACCATGTACTCACCTCACAACCCACAACTCTTCAACACACTCACCGCTGAACTCTGCCATCCTCCTAACTACATCCCCTAACTCACTCGTGCTCCCACGTCGTCCCTTAAACTAGTAGCACGTTCCTTTTAACACTACGTAGCTAAGCTACGTCCCCACTACACATTCACTGTCTGTCACTGTTCTCAAATAAATCATTTTATTTCCCAACCTAAATCTGGCTACAATCCCTCTAACTAATCCATTCCACGGACTCCATGAGGACTTACCCCTGCCCCCATGGAGTCGGTCTAGCTAAGCTAACCCTTCCCCCTAACTAGTTTCCATCCTGTGCCCAGGGTAAGGGGGTCTTTCACCCCTTGCCCAGGAATCCTGTGCACCCGAAAGTGAGGCTTGCTTTTTTTTTTTTTTCCATGCGCAGCACCTGCGCGGCAACTCAGAGCTCGCGCACTTTGCACCTGCCCGTGACGTCATGCAGCTGCACGTGTTCCTCGTCCCTCCTTGGACGGTACCATCCGGCCGGGATACCCCTCCTGCCGGATTCCAACCACACGTGCAGCCATGACGTCACCGTGCGCATAAAAAAAAACAAGCCCCACGTCTCGAGGGGTTCCCCACGCGAACACATGTGCTTTGCCCGTTGGAGCTTAACACACACGATCGCGTGGAGAACCCGTCCGGTCCAAATCCATTATCCTGCCTAAACTTTGTCCGTCCGCGGGATCGGCAAATCCACCGCGTGCGTTTCCGGACCGGGACTTCACTCTCGCAAGCGAGCACGTGGTGGTCTCGTGCGTTGCACAGCACGAACCTCGTGCTCACTGCTGGGTGAACCCGGCACGGTCCCCGAAATAGCTTCAGCCGCAACTCGGCTTTCGTTTCTCCCATGTCGCCGTCTCCATTCAACCCACGCACACCTGCGTGTTACGACGCACACAGTCCACTCCATCACATTCACACCGGGAGACGCGGCTGCGTGCTCCCGCATGCCAACCGACATCTCCCTTACATACCGCTCTCTCACACACACGGTCTCCCTTGCACACAGCGACCTTGCACACGGCCGTTCACTCACGCGTGCGTGGCACTCACCCGCGGTGCCTTACTCGCACTCCGTGCCTCATCCACACACGCGGGGGAACTCAACCGCGGTGCCTCATCCACACACCGTGCCTCACTCATACACGCGGGGGCACTCAACCGCTGTGCCTCATTCACACACATGGCGACACTCACGCACGGTGCCTCATCCACACACGGCGTGCTGGGAAGCACGTACTCTGGCACCATCGCCACCACACCACTCACACACGGGGTCGCACTCACACCTTGCACCACACACACAGGGACAACCACACTGGGGATTCGTGTCCCCACAAGGGTCTCCGGGGCCTCTATACCCCCCAAGCTCTCCGTGCACCTGTCCACAGCACTCCTCCCCTCAACCTCGCAAAGCACGACCGAACTCACCTGGTCGTGACTCGCCTCAAGGGGGCATACTCCCTCCCCTCGTTCCTGGAGGAGGCCATCCAGGTGCTCGCACCGGGTCCCTGCACGCTCCACGAGCTCACCCCCATTGTCCTCCACTACCTCCGTGTGTGTGTGTGCGTCACTTACCCCGTCTAATTCACCCTCTATCTCCCGTGTCTCAACTATTATTATTTCCTTTGTCGTCACCTCGTGTCTCGTCTCACACGTTTTGGTCTCCCCATTTAATTTTTCCCTTTTGGTCACCGTCGATTCCTCTTTCACGACCCTTGCCCAACACGCCCCCCGAATTATTTTTTCACCCGCCTCCACCGCGGGCCTGTCAGCCGTTGCACCCCCTTCCAGCTCGCCTGCTCCCACACGTGGAGTCGCCATTCCCAGCTCCCTGGTCACGGCCTTCATGCCCGCCTGCAGGCATCGGCCCATGTTCTGCGTCTCACCCCGTAGCTCTTTCATTTCTTCCCTCATTTGCTGTGTATTCGCATCCATCGTCGTTTTCACTTCATTTGTATTTGTATCCATCTTTTTGTTCATTTGTTGTGTATTCGCATCCATCTTTTGTGTATTCGCATCCATCTTTTGTGTATTCGCATCCATCGTCGTTTTCACTTCATTCATTTGCTTGTTCATGTCTTTCATTTCGTTTTTCATATTCGCATCCATCTTTTCGATCATTTTCGCATTCATCTTTTCGTTCATTGCCGCCAGCATGGCGCATAGCTGGGCCATGTCGGATGCACTCAGCTGAGCCGTTTCGGCAAGGGTTGGGGAAGGGTTTTGGTGGAGAGGGGGGGGAGGTGTCATACACTGCCGCACCCATTTCGGACTCTGGGTTCAGTTGGGCGAGTCCGTGTTCCTGCACAATCAACATTTCCTGCTCGGGGATTCCATCCTGGACCATGGATCCTACACATTCTACATCCATTTCTAATACCCCCGGCCCCCGCTCGCCTTGAGACGCCATCTTGCTTCTCTTAAAGGGTTAATTTCGCTCGCTCGTAATTTGGAGGGAATCGGGGGTCGCTTCTCTCACCCCTGGACCGATTCCCGTGAATTTAGCCGGAGACAGGAGAGTCCGTTTTCCTGTTCTCCGATACCAGTGCCGCGAGGGCGGCGATGAATTTGTATCGCACGACCTGACACCAGTGTTGCGGTATTCGCGCCCGCCGGCGTGCTGGCGGCCACGTAACTCGAATCGCGGCACGTCGCCCACCGGACGGACAATCCAGTCGTGACCCTCTCGGACTAACGCCGGGAACCAGTCACGGGTGGACCTTTCGGTCTCACCGCGATCGAGCCAATCAGCCCCCGCGTGGGATAGGGTTGCTCGCCAAATTCGACCTACCTAAGTACCCACGCGGAGGGTAGACCGGGCGATCGCACCTCGCCGCAGGTCGACTTCGGACACGGGCCACTTAAGCGACCCGTTCCGTACTATCGGGATAACCGAGCGGTGTTATCGTCGACCTCGACGGTTTGATTAATTATCGGGCGTATTCAGCCCACTACCAACCCTTTACGTGAAGCAAGATGAGGATTCAATAGAGGAAAAGACGAAGCGAAGCGGGAGAACAGTTCAATAATAAAGCACATTTATTCGCGGCACACGGGAAGCACACATTCAATTCCACCAAAAGCACACAGAAAAGACACAATTCAATTTACACAAAAAAAGCAAATGCAAAAGCGAAAACACAATGCAGAGCTAATACCGACTACCGAGCACACGGCAACACTTATACAATTCTACTTCACAGACGGCGCCGACAACACATACCCAAAACCAAGGAAAATAAATACCCTCAAGGATGAGGCGGGCCTGAGGCCGAGACCGGGTCGCGCCTACCCGTCTGGTGATGAGACGCGGAGCGGCGATGGCGCCTCAACTCCGCGGGCCTCGCGGACAGTGTCTGGTCGGGGGTGGGAAAGGGGCCCCCTTGGTCGCACTATCTCAGGGCGGGGGGAAACAGGAGGGGGTTGCTGATGCTCGGGGTATAGAGGATCTTTATTATCCCGCGACGAGCGTCTCCACCTCGGCCAGGTCGCGCTGTCGGCCTCCCTCGGGTGCAGCTTCCTGCACGACGCGAGCACCCCCTCGTCTGGTGTCGCCG
>NC_140962.1:21318962-21323962 GCF_056783735.1 Eptatretus burgeri | reverse complement strand
ATTCGAGTTACGTGGCCGTCGCACGCCGGCGGGTGCGAATACCGCAACACTGGTGTCAGGTCGTGCGATACAAATTCATCGCCCTCCTCGCTGCACTGGTATCGGAGAACAGGAAAACAGGCTCTCCTGTCTCCGGCTAAATTCACGGGAATCGGTCCAGGGGTGAGAGAAGCGACCCCCGATTCCCTCCAAATTACGAGCGAGCGAAATTAACCCTTCACGAGAAGCAAGATGGCGTCTCAAGGCGAGCGGGAGCCGGGGGTATTAGAAATGGATGTAGAATGTGCAGAATCCATGGTCCAGGATGGAATCCCCGAGCAGGAAATGTTGATTGTGTAGGAACACGGACTCGCCCAACTGAACCCAGAGCCCGAAATGGGTGCGGCAGCGGCCGCGGTGTATGACACCTCCCCCCCCCTCTCCACCAAAACCCTTCCCCAAACCTTGCCGAAACGGCTCAGCTGAGTGCATCCGACATGGCCCAGCTATGCGCCATGCTGGCGGAAATGAACGAAAAGATGAATGCGAAAATGATCGAAAAAATGGATGCGAATATGAAAAACGAAATGAAAGGCATGAATGAAAAGATGGATACAAATACAAATGAAGTGAAAACGACGATGGATGCGAATACACAGCAAATGAAAAAAGAAATGAAAGAACTACGGGGTGAGACGCAGAACATGGGCCGATGCCTGCAGGCGGGCATGAAAGCCGTGACCAGGGAGCTGGGAATGGCGACTCCACGTGTGGGAGCAAACGAGCTGGAAGGGGGTGCAACGGCTGACAGGCCCGCGGTGGAGGCGGGTAAAAAAATAATTCGGGGGGCGTGTTGGGCGAGGGTCGTGACAGAGGAATCGACGGTGACCAAAAGGGAAAAATTAAATGGGGAGACCAAAACGTGTGAGACGAGACACGAAATGACGACAACGGAAATAATAGTTGAGACAAGAGAGGTAAAGGGTGAAGAGTTGGCAGAGACACGGGAGATAGGAACGATAGAGGGAAGACTGCACGATGAAGACGGGGTAAGTGACGCACACACACACACGGAGGTAGTGGAGGATAATGGGGGTGAGCTCGCGGAGCGTGTGGGGACCCAGTGCGAGCACCTGGATGGCCTCCTCCAGGAACGAGGGGAGGGAGTCTGCCCCCTTGAGGCGAGTCACGACCAGGTGAGTTCGGTCGTGCTTTGCGAGGTTGAGGGGACGAGTGCTGCGAACGGGTGCACGGAGAGCTTGGGGGGTATAAAGGCCCCGGAGACCCTTGTGGGGACACAAATCCCCAGTGTAGTTGTCCCTGTGTGTGTGGTGCAAGGTGTGAGTGCGTCCCCGTGTGTGAGTGGTGTGGTGGCGATGGTGCCAGAGTACGTGCTTCCCAGCACACCGTGTGTGGGTGAGGAACCGTGTGTGAGTGAGGCCCGGAGTGTGGATGAGGAACCGCGGTTGAGTGCCCCCGCGTGTGTGGATGAGGCACGGAGTGTGAGTGAGGCACCGCGGGTTAGTGCCCCCGCGTGTGTGGGTGAGGCACCGTGTGTGGAAGAGACCGCGTGTTTGAGTGTCGCCGTGTGTATGAGTGAGGTACCGCGGGTGAGTGCCCCCGCGTGTGTGAGTGAGGCACGGAGTGTGGATGAGGCACAGCGGTTGAGTGCCCCCGCGTGTGTGAGTAGTATGGTTTGTGTGAGTAGTGAGGCACGCGTGAGTGAACGGCCGTATGCAAGGGAGACCGTGTGTGTGAGAGAGCGGTATGTGAGGGAGATGTCGGTTGGCATGCGGGAGCACGCAGCCGCGTCTCCCCGTGTGAATGTGATGGAGTGGACTGTGTGCGTCGTAACACGCGGGAGTGCGTGTGTGGAATGGAGACGGAGACGGCGACATGGGAGAAAAGAAAGCCGAGTAGCGGCTGTAGTTGTTTCGAGGACCGTGCCGGGTTCACCCAGCAGTGAGCACGAGGTTCGTGCTGTGCAACGCACGAGACCGCCACGTGCTCGCTTGCGAGAGTGAAGTCCCGGTCCGGAAACGCACGCGGTGGATTTGCCGATCCCGCGGACGGACAAAGTTTAGGCAGGATAATGGATTTGGACCGGACGGGTTCTCCACGCGATCGTGTGTGTTAAGCTCCAACGGGCAGAGCACATGTGTTCGCGTGGGGAACCCCTCGAGATGTGGGGCTTGTGTTTTTTTTTTTATGCGCACGGTGACGCCATGGCTGCACGTGGGGTTGGAATCCGGCAGGAGGGGTATCTCTGCCGGATGGTGCCGTCCAAGGAGGGACGAGGAACACGTGCAGCTGCATGACGTCACGGGCAGGTGTAAAGTGCGCGAGTTGCCGCGCAGGTGCTGCGCATAAAAAAAAATAAAAAACAAGCCTCACTTTCGGGTGCAAAGGTTTCCTGGGCAAGGGGTGGAAGACCCCCTTGACCTGGGCACAGGATGGAAACTAGTTAGGGGGAAGGGTTAGCTTAGCTAGACCGACTCCATGGGGCAGGGGTAAGTCCTCATGGAGTCCGTGGAATGGATTAGTTAGAGGGATTGTAGCCAGATTTAGGATGGGAAAATGGGAAATGATTTTTGAGTTAGGAGACAGTGACAGACTTGTGAGTGTGTAGAGGGGACGTAGCTTAGCTACGTAGGTTAAATGGAACGTGCTATAGTTTAAGGGACGACGTGGGAGCACGAGTTAGTTAGGGGATGTAGTTAGAAGGATGGCAGAGTTCAGCGGTGGGTGTGTTGAAGAGTTGGTGAGTGAAGTGGAAGCATGTGCTTGGTGAGTGAGTGAGGCCAGCGGGTCTGTGTGTATGGAGCGAATGGGGAATGCATGGTGCGATGAGTGATTGGGGGGAGGAGTGACTCCCGCCCAAGGGACCCCGGGGTCAGTGTAGAGTGAGTTAGCTGGGTTAGTCAAATTGAAAAATGGAGGTCGTTTTGTTGTTGGTGGGAAAGTAGGCTCGAGACCCATTTGGAGGGGTGCAGGAGCCCTGTTGACGGGCTTGGGAGCGTGGCTGCGAAAGGTGAGTATCGCTGAGTGGGTACCCCGGGCACCAGGCTAGTCGGCCGTGGTAGGCCAAGGGCCCATGGGGGGCCGGGATAGAGTAGTGGGCATGGGTGCGCCTGCTTGGTGCGGGGGCCCGGGGCGCCATTAGCCGCATGGGCAGTGTTGTGGGCAAGGGTGACCCTCGGAAAGGGGCCTGGGAAGCCAGCCTGCCACGTGTGCGTTTCAGGGGAGGTGCCATAGGGGGCACTCCCCGGTGTTAGGGAGCTGGTAGGCTCGGAGGCAGTGTAGTGCCTGGGGGTGCCATAGCGGGAGATTCGGCAGAGGGTCGTGCCTGCCAAAGGGAGCCACGTGTCCCAGCCATGAGACCGTGTGAGGGCACGGAGCGAAAATTGGGGGGCGAGGCCCGAAATTGTGAGGACACCAACACAGGCCACGGGAATCTGGGTTGTTAGAACCAATAGTTTAAGCGAGAGGCGCTTGTTGAAAGCCCCGGGGTAGTTTAACAGTTAAATGGTTAGGGTAGATTAGGAGATGTACCCCTCCGCACCATCCATCCCCTCGCTCTCGTTGTTGGCCGCTGGACCCACTTTGGGTTAGATCGCCGAACTCTGGGGAGGCCATCCTGAGGCTTCGTTGGGCCTCGACACAGGACGTAAGCTCTCCCTTATTCCCCTCCGGGAAGGGAATGTAGGGGTTGGGAGTAGGCTAGGTGACAGGATAGGTTAGCCGAACAAGGACGATAAAGGGGGTTAGGGGACGATTTATAGTGGGGGAGTAAAAAATAAAAACAACAAAAAAAAATTTAAGTTGGGGCTAAATTGGGGTTTGACAAATTAAGGGAGTGGGTATGTACAGTGACAGGCAAAG
Source organism: Eptatretus burgeri (assembly GCF_056783735.1). Classification (NCBI taxonomy): domain Eukaryota; kingdom Metazoa; phylum Chordata; class Myxini; order Myxiniformes; family Myxinidae; genus Eptatretus; species Eptatretus burgeri. The sequence continues at coordinate 21,320,101 of NC_140962.1, read as the reverse complement.
GCGATAGGTTGGGAGGGAGACAGGTAGGTAGGTCCGAGCCTGCCCTCCAAGTGGCCAGCACCACCGCACTCCCTCCACCAACCTCCACTGAACGGCAAGAGCTGGCCAACTTCATCGGCTGGCCGTGTTTTGCTTCAAGGCGGAGGCCGGCCAACTTCGTCTGCAGCTGCTGTGCTGCAAGGCCTGTGCCGGCTGGATCGTCTGCAGCTGCTGTGCTGCAAGGCCTGTGCCGGACAGTTCATCTGCTGGCTGTTTTTCTTCAAGGCCTGTGCCGGCCAGTTCATCTGCCGGCTGTGTTTGCCTGCTACCTTTGCCATGCCATGCCCACTGCCCACGTTCACCAGCCCCTTTCAATTTTGCTTTGCCCCCCCCCTGTTCATTTCCATGTGCACCAGGATCCGCAAGGCAACAGTTTGCAAGCTGCGAGAACTGCCCCGTTGGCAGCTACAACACGGGCCTGCAGTGGCGGCCCGTGCACCGTGTTTGCGTCCATCCAGTCATCCATCCATTCGTTGTGTTCATTGCGTGTGCCACTTGAGCTGGCACGGAGACTACGTTTGTGCGGCCCATGCACCGTTGTGGTTCACTGCGTTCAGTTCAAAAGGGAAGGCTTTGGACTGCGTGTGAGCAGCCAGCCACGTTCCCTGTCACCTGCATTGTGTGAGCCAGAGACTGCATGCGGGCAGCCTGGCTCCCTGCTAACTGCTTTCTTTTTGCAGAGCTCAATGATCCTGGGCCATGGTTTAGTGTAAAATTTGTAAGTTAAGGTTAAGATGTACTGTAAATATGAGTGCGCCCCCCGGCATGTCTGTCTAGCGCCGGCAATGTTATTTAAGTCGTCTGTGTGAGTGAGTTTGTTTAGATAGTTACGCAGCCCTCAGGTTATTTATTTTGGGGACACGAATACCATGAATGTCGCACTCAGGGATCCGTAGGTAAAATGTACTAGGGGAAAACTACACATGATGGCACACGAAAATTTGACGACTCGGGACGAGTCTGTAAAAAGGGGAGGGGGTAGTGTTGTGGTTACCAAATTCGCAAACCACCATTCAGGTCCCTTAGGTGAGGTATCTCGGTAAGTACATGTGTAGTTCGGCCCAAACCCGTTGTCTAGTGGGAATACATGTCATTTATGC
>NC_140962.1:21288962-21311462 GCF_056783735.1 Eptatretus burgeri | reverse complement strand
TGGTGTCTTATGCAAACACCATGATAAATTTGTTTTGATAGTTCTATAAACATGAGATCCCCAGTGCCAGTCAATGCGGGACTTTCCAAATGGCATGTGAATTCTAATGCAGCCTTTCATTTCTGCACTGTGTGTGCATTTTCAGTGGCTCGCTTTGGCCAGCGCAAAGTCTGTAATCCAAATAGTCTTTTAAACAATTTCAGCATTTCAATGAAAGATTGGCAATTTCAAAATGGTTAATCATAATTGTTCTGTTGCTGGATTAAAATTGTATGTACAGAAATTTAATAAATACGAGATATATCAGTGGATGTGAGGTGTTGAGTTCCTATCATTTCCTAAAAATACAAGTGCACGCTGGCAGTGGATAACACACACACACACACACACACACACACACACACACACACACACACACACACACACACACACACACACACACACACACACACACACACACACACACACACACACACACACACCTTTTTGCAATCGAGGCAAAAATCTCGTATAATTACTCTTGTGGCCCCGGAACGAAACAGACAATATATTTATAGCAGCTCTCATAGATCCCCATCCCGCCTCCTCCCAACATGATTAATAGTAAATATCATCATTTTAAACATACCATGTGCATTCACAATCTTCTCATCGGTGTTCAAAAGCACCAAAACCAGATACAGTGTCTCCCTCATGGAAGTCTACCTGGTACATCTCACTCTCACATCAATAAGAGCTGGCAAAAGCTTTGTGTAGTTTGACATCACGAAGATATCAGGTCAGGTCAGGTATGGGAGCATGTGCCAGAGCAGCGCATCGCTGCATCCACTTTCCGCCGGTACTCCACGGGCCTCCGTCTGGCAATCCCCCAGGTAGATGCCTGGCCCATCCCCATCCCCTTGAGATGCCGATCAACCTGCTGCAACCACGAGGCATGTGGTCGGCCCATTGGCCTCCTCCACTCACGAGATTCCCTCGCTGAGAGAATCTGGTGAGCAGGATCAGCGTCAGGAAAACAAGCCACATGTCCATACAGCCGCAGCTGACGCTGATGGACTATGCAGGAAACAAATCTCATTTGAGTCTCTCTCAGCAACCGCTCGTTGGACACAAAATCTGACCAGCGATAGCCAAGGATTCTCTGAAGAGACCTGGTACCAAAGGAATCAAGTCTCCATCTCAGATCCTTGGTCAGAGTCCAAGTCTCGCATCCATAGAGCAAGACTGGAAGCACCAAGGACCTGAACACTCGGACTTTCGTCCTCCCACACAGGTACCGGCAGTGCCACACCCCATTATCCAGTGAATCCATGACCCCAGGCCCGACCCACACATCTGTTGACCTCTGACTCACAGCCAGCAGAGACATGAATATCACTGCCAAGGTAACATCCTCCACGACCTCAACATCAATAAAGGACGAAGATGTCCTTTGTCAAAATTGGTAATGACGAACAGCACTGTCTTTCCAATTGCAGACCTCCATTAAATTGATCCCCAAGCCTGCCATGTTTACACGAGGCACCCCTGCAACTTTCAATGTCCATTCACTGGCATTGGATCTATCGGGTGGTTTTGGTAGGACATGCCCGTCTACAACCATTCGGGCCTTGCACCTGCACGGTCGGGAGTTGCAGTATGGGCAGCTCACCTTTCGGTTAGTTGAGAAATTTTCTCCAACTCTTTTATTGGGCAGAGGCACACCCCTTTCTCTCAGGTACTTTTCCAAGTATTTTCAGATTATTTTCGAAGCTTTGTGAGCCATTTTAAGTAGCAATCCTCATCTCGCACACACAGTATACTTTTGGGTTTCTGTGCATGCCAGATGATTTAGGGTTTCTAGAGTTTTCTGCACATGCACACCCACATATCTGGGGTGGAATATGACATTTTGAAAGCCCTGTATTGTCATTATGTGAAGCTGTGTGTAAAGTTGGACTTGTACTGAAAACTCTTCTTGTGCTAATAAGTGTAACACGTTTGACCCTCCACAGCGATTGAAAACTTTGACCCTCTACATCGATTCTGAATGACAACCATCCAAGTAATATAATAATTATACCTTCAACATTTCATAAATCTCATCAAATTCTAACTCTGACCGAAGTCAATGCCTGCTGTACCCTTAAAGTGGATTCAAGTACTGAATTGTCATTTTGCCAGCTGATAAAGGCAGAGCTATTGGAGTTATGGACAAGACAGAATATACACAGAAAGTGAACCGACTTATGGAGGATGAAGAAGGTTACGTTTTGCTGCAGTCAGATCTGATGAAAGCTTTCACAGGAAAGATTAGTAGAATGCTCATCAAGTTGAAGCGTTTGTGGGCAATGACCATTGGCGATTGGCAGCAGATGAAGCCAACCGATGCAGCAATGGCACGACTCTGTGGTTTACCAAATATTCATAAGCCAAATTTCCCACTCGGGCCTATTGTTTCACTATGAGGGACTCCAACCTATGGCTTGGTGACGTGGTTATCCCGAAAATTGAAGCGCCTTGTTGTGGGAACTCAAACAACAGTTAAGTCTGCCGAACAATTTATCCAGATACTGAAAGACGTCCAGGTTCAACTCGACGAGGTGATTGTTTCATATGAAGTTACTTCATTACTTCGATCCCGTGACAATTGGCGAAGGAAACGATTGAAAGTGCATTTGATTTCTCATGATGTTGAAATGGACAAGTGCCTGATAAATTACACACCGCATGGAGCTGCTTGCCTTTTTCCTGAAAACGTATTTTACGTTCAGCGGGAAAGTTTATGAACAAATAAAAGGCATGTCTATGGGATCACCAATATCAGGGATCATAACGGAAGCTGTGCTGCAACGACTGGAATCGCTGGTGTTTGCTATCTATCGACCGAAGTTGTGGGTATGTTATGTTGACGCTAATTTCATCATCAGACAACGAGATATGATGAGCACTTTCAAAGATCAACTCAACGCTGTCTTTCCCGACATCCAATTCACAATGGAAGAGGAAGCAGATCAACGGCTGGCATTCTTGGATGTTTTGGTTTCCAGGCAATCCAGAGAGCTGCAGACAACCATATACAGGAAGGCAACCAGTACTAGCCAGATTCTGCATGATGGCAGTAACCATCCTGTGGCTCATAAGCGAAGTTGCCTGCGAACCCTTTTCCGACGGGTTGAATCACACTGTGGTAATGTGGAAGCCAAAAAAGAAGAAAGGAACTTCCTACGAAAGTTATTCCATTCAAATGGTTGCCCCAACAGTTTTGTGAGCGTTGCAAAATGTTATCGGGCTGTAGGTCTTCAATGTGGAAAGGCGAATCCTTCCAACATGTTCATGAAAGTTGTTGAGGTCACAGTATTCTATGCAAAGAAAAATGGACCAACCAAGCGGTCATGGAACGTACCAAGAAGGCCACACCACACATTGACCTTTGGACTGTCACGTATATGTTCAATGACCACGTGTGGGTTTTCAGAGCCCCAGATCCTCACATTATGCCAGCTGACCTTTCCCGATACATGAAAGCAAGCTTCATCTGTGAACACTGAACATGATCTGTTTCAGGAAATCATCATCATCCTCAATGTGACTGAGCATTTCCAAAGAAAACACCTTGCGTTTGGGTCTGTCATTTTGTTTGAGTTCCTGCAGAATCTGCACCTTATAGAAATAAAGCTACAGTATTTTATGAAAAATCCTGTGTACACTGGTGGTTGGTAGTCCCAGTTCTCTGGATGCACGTCAAATTGATTTTTTTGGGGACTTTGTTGAAATGATTCACTCACTCGCTCAACATCTGCTGCACTTGTGCTTGGTCGACCAGTACTTTTCTGTTTCTGACAACTTCCAGCCTCGTAAAACTCCTTGTACCACTCTCTGATACTCGGCCGCAATGGTGGATTCCTTCCATACCTTGCAACGAAATTACGTTTAACTTGCGTGTCGGATCTCATGTCGATGAACCATTCGACACTGTGCTTTCTCCTGTGGAGTCGCCATTTTCATCTTATATATTATTTCCTAGTTTGTGGTTTCGTGTCGCGCTATATTCGACTTTGTTCTGCGCTCGAGTAACGTGATATTAGGCTTACATTATCTCAAAGACCATATGAGGTGCATGATACAAAAAAAGTAAATAAAATGGTTCTGAAACAGTGAAATCGTATTCCACTTATTGCATTAAAGTAAAATTACTACTGATACTCTGCATCAGTTCCTTTCTCAAACACACCCACCCCAACATGTCACGCAGAGTGCGGGTTATGCTCGTTTACATTAAACCACCAGACCTGAAAATAAAGAAAACTTTATGAGTTTCTGTATCATATAAAACAAAGGGTATCATTACGGTACAAATTATATTAAGAACCAAAGTTGTCCAGGTCTTTTTGGAACAACCTGTAGATCAGATATATGAAGTATTAGATTTTTTGGATAAGGAAATTGATTCAACCAATTATGGCTGGTTCACCATAATTTCACTCAATCACTTCTCCAATGATGTCTGTCATTGTCCTATATACCCCTTGGGGGGTTTACGACATGTGCAAAGTGTCATTTTTTTCATCAAGTGGTTTCGGAGAAAATGTTCTAATTTTTCTCCTTTAATCCAATATGGCTGTCATACCATGTGACCTATGGCATCAGAGTTGTCAACAAAATGTTCTCCATGGGGAATTCCTCCTATATTTAAAGTTTTGCATCGATTGGATAAGCAGTTTCAGAGAAAGGGAAATTTAAAGCGAAAACATATAGACGTGGACACACCACTAAATAAACACAGACAGACAGACAGACAGAGGCGCTTCATTAGTCTCAAAACCCCTTTAAGGAGAGAATAAAACTCCCCAAATGATGTGCAATACTTCAACATTTTTTTTTTTGTATACCTTGTCGAGGCTCGTATGAGAGCAAACACACAACGCAAAGTAAGGGGGGCATGAGTCAAGAATGGCGGGTGTGGGAAGGACAAATCAGTGGGGAACAGAGACATTAGAAGATCTGTGGAAGGAAGAGGGATGGAAGAGGAAGAGGCAGGGAACATGGGGTGTACAAGATGGGCATTACAGGGACTTTCAGGAAGGAAAGCAGGGAATTTGAAGGTGGGTTTGGGGTGGATTAACGGGGGGAGAAAAGATCGAGGATTTGGATGGGGGGTGATAGGTGGTGGTGACCAGCTGTTTTGAAGGCCTGGATGGAAGAATGGGATTGAATAGAGGGGGGGGAGTTTATTCCAAAGGCAGGAAAAAAGGAGGAATGAAAGAGTGAAGGTGAGCAGCGATTCGTGATTTTCGTAGTTCTACCAGAAGGGGGTTGTTGGCGAACCCTGAGCACCATGCGGAAATATGGTGGGGATAAATCACAGACACAGCAGGGGGGATGAGACCAGAGAGGAGACAGTGGAAGACAGAAAGACCACCGACCTGCCTGTGGCGAGAGAGTGAGAGGCCCAAAGACTCGGCCTAATCGAGGGAGATACCAATGATCCGAAATGCCTTGGTTTCCACAGCGTGAAGCCGAGAAAGATGGGAGGCAGGAGCATCAGCCCAAAGGGGAGAGCAGTACTCCATCAGGCTGCGGACGAAAGCTTTGATTGTGGGCAGGAGCTCAGGTGGGCAAAGGAATGACTTTGCACGATGGAGGATTCCCAGTCGGCGACTGGCTTTGGAGGCCAGGTTGGAAATGTGGCTTTCCCAGGAAAGGTCATGGCAGATCGTGAGACCCAGAAGCTTGAAAGAAAGGACTTCTTCCAGAGGATTCTTGAGAAAGTGGATGGAGGGGGGGGGAGGGTTCCAACCGGTCCTTTCGGAGAGACGTCGTGAGATTTGTAAGGATTGAAAGACATGTTCTATATGTTGGACCCAGTTTGTGATTTTACCCAAATTTGCAGTGAGCGAAGAAGATGCTGCTTGCCAGTCTGAGGGATGACAGATGGTACAGCAGAGGGGAGTCATCAGCAACGAGATATAGAGGATTTTCCAGAGAGTCGGATAGATCATTGATGAAAACCAGAAAAAGAACAGGGCCCAGAATGCTACCTTGAGGAACTCCAGGCTGGACAGGAAGAGGGGATGAAAGAACTCCATTTAGTGCCACACGTTGACTGCGACAGGAGAGGAAGTCTGCGAGCCATGAGAGGAAATGGCCTTGGATACCATCGGAAGAGAGTTTAGTGAGTAGGGCAGGGTGCCAGACCGTGTCAAAAATGCGCGATATGTCTCGGGATATGTCACCGATTTCATGTCTCTTATCGAGGACTTCCATCCATTGTTGCGAGAGCAGAAGCAGCATATCCAGGGTAGAGTGACCTGGTCTGAATCCAAATTGATGATCGTAAATCAGGCCCCTGGAGAAGAGGAAGGATTTAATATCTGAAGCGATAATGGATTCCATAACATTGCTGATGATTGGGAGAAGGCTAATTGGTCTGTCGTTGCAGGGATCTGTTTTTGGCACCTTTTTATGCAAGGCGGTCATGTTTGCTGATTTCCAAGCAGATGGCAGATGACCTTGAATAGAACAGAGAGAGGGTGAGCAACAGCAGAGGAGCAGGTTTTTAGGGCACGTGCGCTGATGCCATCTGGACTGGTTGCAGAATCTGAGTCGAGGTTTGACAGCAAGCTCTCCACCTTGTCAGGAGAAAAGGACACAGAGTCCAGGGACAGTTGGGTGTGCCTGTGTAAGGTGGGTACAGAAAGCGTTGGGTTTCAGATACAATATTTAGCTGCAAACACCAAGTTTAGGCATTCAGCCTTTTCACGTGCGGTATCAGCAGTGTGGCCATTTGAGGTAAGGGAGTGGATGGAGGAGGAACATACACCAGAAACACCAGACTTTGATGAGATGCCACCAGTATTTTGAGGAGGGAGAGAGGTTTGAGAGTTCGGATTTGAGATTAGAAAGATGTTGTTTTCTGGCTCTCCTGAGGGTAGATACACACTTGTTCCTAGCTTTATGGAAGGAACTGAGATTGCCCTCAGTTTGGTTTGCTTTCCATGATGCAAATGCAAGTTGTTTCAGGACAACTGCCTCGCCACAAGCTTCAGTAAACCAAGGGCGGGAGGAAGGGTAGGACAACTGAAGACGAGAGGGGATAAATCTGTGCAAGAAGGAGAGCAAGTTTCTTTGAAAGAATTCCCAGGATGAGTTGATGTTGGAGAAAGTTGCGATGGGAGACCAGTCTCGTTTTCTTGGCTGCTTGGAAACCCTGCCAGTCGGCCTGAGTGAAATGCCAGACTCGACGGCGGTGAGGTGGTTCTCTGATAATAGCCAGAGAGATGTCCACTTTGACAAGGACGTGGTCAGAAGAACTGATTGGAGCAAAGGAAAAACTGCAGTTTTTCTGTTCGGGAAATTTGTCAAAATCAGATCCAGAAGAGATAGAGTACCATTGGTTGAGATCCGGGTATTGAAATTGACCAATTGAGTCAGTCCCAATGAGTCGTAGAAAGCTTTTGCTGAAGTTCCATGACAGGTGAGAGAGGTACACACACCCAGCCAACTGGCATGATGACAATTGAAGTCGCCACATTTGAGGAAGAGAGAGTTCGGATGAGAGGATCGACGTTGGTCCATGTTTTCGGATATTAAGGTGTAAATGGAGTCATAACTGTATGGTGGATGGTGCAGTACACATATAAACATGAGGTGGGAGTGGAGGGAAAGTCATAGCCAGAGGTATTCTTGGGGGTGTTTGATGAAGAGAGCAACTCCTCCACCAGGATGAGGCTCAGGTCTGTCATACCGGAGGAGGGAGTAACCAGGGAGAGATACTTGGGAGTCACACACGTCTTGGGGGAGGAAAGTTTCTGTTGGTCAGATTATGTCTGGTTTGTCAGTGGCAACCTGTATGGAAAGATCTGTAAGATTTGAGTGAAGGCCCCAGATATTTAAGGTCCACACTGTTAATGAAGAGGGAGGGGAGGAGGCTTTGGGTGCAGGGGATGGGAGGGGAGGAGGAGGGTAGGACAAGGGAGGAGGGGGGAGGTAAGGAGAGTTGTTGAAAGTGTGGAGGGTTGCAGAATAGCTAGGACAGGGGGTGGGATGAGGAGAAAAGGCTCTGTGGTGCTTGGGGAGAGGGGGCAGAAGGCAGTTGAGGATTTGAGGAGTTGGAGTGATGAGATGGAGGTGAGAGGGCATGGGAAGGAGGCAGCTTTGTGGATTTGAGGGGGGGAGCAATTTTAAGAAGGGGGAGTGAGAGGTGAATGGTGGGAGAAGGGAGAGTGGGGAGAGTTGTGGGAGAAAGGTGAAAGGGAGGCTTGGAGCGAGAAGAGTGTGATTGTTGCTTTGAGAGTGAGGGATGAGTTGGCACTGAAATTGGACAAAAAAGAATGGTTGATGGAAAGCGAGATTCATAGCAAACTGGGGTTTTTAAAGTTTTAGGTCAGAGATGCGATTAAAGACGTTTCTTGATGGATGCAATAAAGGCGAATTCAGGAAATGGAGAGAAGAAATGTTGTAACAGTTGGATTTTTAAGGCAAGGAATGAAGGAGAGGTCGAATTGAGAGCAGTCTGTTTAAATAGAAGAAAAGTCGTGAATTGTGTTACAGTAATGAGAACCACACTTGTGAAAGAAGAAGATGCAGCATTATAAGAGATCGTTTTTGTTGTTGTTATTATTATTATTATTATTATTATTATTACTAGTACTAGTATTATGTTAAGAGAGTTTTAATCAGATTAGGTCATGGAAAGGTTGTAGAAAAAATTGTGAGGTGAACGGTGAATTTGGATCGGTAAACGCAGGGGGTGTAAACAGATCACGTGGTTATGGGAAGTGTTTTGTCAAAGGTGGATTTATTTATTTACTTATTTTAAATAAAGATTGCATAACATTCGGAAAAGGGAAGGTTGAAGTAAAATCGTAGAGGTGTGTGGTGAATTTGGAACGGTAAACGCAGAGTGAAGCTGATTGATCAATGGAAAAGTAAAGGGAAGAGGGTAGAGAGACACGTGGTTCCAGGAGGTGTATAGAGAGGAAGGGTTCAAGGAAGATTATTATTATTTTTTGGTGGATTTTTGAAGAATAGGTAAAATTCGGGAATGGAAGGTTGTCGGAAGAAATTGTGAAGATAATGGAGAGAGAGAGTGGGTTAGCTCAAGTGGAATAAAGATGGTGTGCAGGCAGAAGGAAAAAGAAGAAGAAGAAGAAGAATCGGCACTCGTTGGTGCGCAGGGAGAAAGGTAGTTTTTTTTCTTATTATTTTTTCTTTTGAATTTAAGACAAGAAACAGTGTTTAGCTGGGAGGGATGGGGGCGTTGGGAAAGTGGGGAAAATTGAAGGTGATCGAGAGAGAATACAAATAAAAACGATCGTACACCTTGATGGGAAGGATGGGTAGGCCTCATGGAACGCGGTAAGACAAGGTCGACGAAACTCACAAAATAGCACGATTTTTCAACTAGGAACACACAGAAACATGTAGGTGAGAAAATAAACAGTTAAAACGTGACAAATAACGACCGGAAACTTTACTTTGAGGAAGTCGGCAGACACCCCTGAGAGAACCTGCCATCATTGCAAACCTCGAACCAGAAGTCCAATTGCATGTAAGATCCTACTTGGGAAAGTTCAAGAAGTTTTGCATCGATTTAACAGCTGGCCAGTTGAATGAAAAACTTTTTTTTTGCCTCGTAAATCAACTTTAATCCCTCCCTCTCCATGCCTTTCATAATTTGTTTACAAGGTACAATATTGATTTTCAAGAAAAATGCAACCAACAAAACACACCCATAAAATATGTATTTAGAGCTATGTGATAAGGATTACAAATTTGTTTTGATCCAATTGAAATGGGAGTTAGATGTCAATTGAAATGGGAGTTTAAATTTTTTTTAATAATACATGTCTAACCAACATGTGAGTGAACTCAGCATGTATGGAGAAAATGAAATGCCTGTTTAAGGAGCACCATTTCGTTTAATAGAGAAGTTAAACGAGATTGATTTTGAATTACCTGTACTTTATCAAAAGGTATTGGTGCAGGTTAAGTATAACAAATGCTGCTGTGAATGCATTGCTGCAAATTCAGTGAGTGAGCTTGTCCACTCCTCATTGGATGGAGTAAAATCAATGCTCACTGCTGATTGGACAATGTGTTTTGCTGCACCCAGCAACAGGCACATGCAGCAAACAACAGGGTTCTCCAATCCTATCCAGCCACCACTCAAATATACCAAACACTTTTACCCTTTTAATTTGCTGTTTTCATTTTCAGAAGATTGAGAATGTGTACACACAGACCCACATACCTTGAACAAAAATCTAATACATCACACATTCTTCATCCCATTGCATCACCATATAAATCGCATTATCCCACAGCCAATTCTTACTCTCTGCATCACTGACTTTATTTGTGGAGGGTTTTGATTTGGACTCTTTATGCTCCAGTGCAAACGAATACTCTCTCTCTGTCTCTGTCTGTCTCTGTCTCTCTCTCTCTTGGTTCCAGGAAACTGTGCTCTCCCTGGCCACCCCACTCCATACTCCACTGCACTTCAAGCTAGAAGAAACATTTGCCAGGAGGTTAGGTCTCTGCTTTTTTTTTCAGCTTTCAGATTTTTAATCATTCAAATCCCATTATAAGCAAGATATCCACTTTCTGATTTGATTCCTGTCCTTGGTTTTTTTGATTGCATGAAGAGAGGTAAACAAACGTTCTTCTCTCATTCCTGGTTTATTTTTGCGCGACTCACTCTCATGGCTTGAGCAGAGAAAGAGGGACCCACGTGACCGAGGTTTTGCCCTGACACTGCAGCCTTTTGCTCACCCTATAACCGATTTAAAAGAGGCTTTGTATGTGATCGTAGTCACAAACATGTTCTGAATGAAGTTAATTTGTGCTGGAGGTCCCGGTAGATTAGTTCAGCTGGTTACCAGTTAGGAATACATTAACAGTTAAAAACTGGCCAAGTGGAGCAGCAAAGGTGAGCATTTTAACCTGGACATTGGAATGCCATGAGTGACTTGCAGTGTCGTTTGGAGTCTGACATCGGGAAGCTCTGCGCTCAGTATATTATCTGCACAATCCATTCCCTTTCTTCCTCACATTCCTCAAATATCCAGTACTGTATTGTTAAAGTAGTAATGCTTAAAATGAGAATGAGGTTTTTAATTTTTTTTTTTTCCTTTATAATGCCTAAATCTTCATACCAGGTGTACTTTGGTTCAATTCAAGACATTCTGCATAGAGCTGCCACATATTCGTTCTACACTGAATCTGCTCTACTTTACTTGATAATAAACACCTAATGTTAGCAATGTCTGACCAAAAAAAAAAAACCACCAGAGACAAATTCTGCCACCAATTTGATTTGTTTTTTAAAAATCTCATCACCATGCTTGTCAGAGTTCCAAGAGTAGAAAGGAGCTGATTGCCCGAATCCCCCAAAACTCACCCTTTTCTTTCACTTCTTTTCCTGCAATCTACGTGTCGAAGAATAACAAAACACAAGCTCTGGTGGTAAAGCATTTTCGATTCCCGTGAAAACATGATGGATCAGCTTGCCTTACTTTTACCCACTTTGATTACTTGGAATGTTATGGCCTCGAGGTACACGCACTCACCTCTAAGCTGTCTAGCCTGGTTTTGAATCCTGACCCAGCTATAAACTCATTGCGGTGTTTCACAGGCAGAGCAATTCATCAATATGTGTGCCGTCTCTCGGATGGACGTTAAGCTGGGGTGTCCCATCTTCCGGCATTCATCGGTGGACAAAGCCAACACCAACACCAGGCACGTACAAGGCCCTCACCCAATCGTTCAACTTTGCCAACTAGATGTCTCTAAATGTGTAGTTCTTTTTTTCAATTTGTCTTAGTGATGACAAACTTCTCTTTAAGTTTCTCGTGCACCTCATCTGCTTTCCTGATGAATGTGTTTATCTTGCTGACAATCTTTATAAACTGCCAGGTGTATAGTCTAGCAGTTCAATCTAACTGGAATTGATCTGAAATCTACTGTTTGTCAAGGAGAGGCAAAGCCTGTCTCTTGTTCTTGACATGTATAGTGCCTGGAGCTGCTTCAACAAAGACTTAGTGTCATTTCTAGAGCAGTATATGTACAGTCACCCCATAGTCCCTACCAATAATGCCATATTTAGATGAATTATCAATTATGTAATAATTTTTCCAAATGAACTTTTTTATTCATAACTGAAGAGATCAAATTAAACACTGTTATAGTTCAAGGAGGTTATATGTGAGGAATACCTGCAAAAAGCATGTACAAATCAAAATTCATTGGTTGTAAAAGTATTCAGCCCCCGAGGTCAGTACTTGGTGGAAGCACCTTTTGCAGAAATGACTGCGACGAGTTTTTTTTTTTTCCGGAACGGTCGGTCTCTACCAGCTTTGCACAGTGAGATGATGAAATCTTTGCCCATTCTTGACATGAAAAGTGCATTAGTTATGCCAAGTTTGATGGGGATCGTCGATAGGCTGCAATGTTAAAGTCTTGCGAAAAATGTTAATTTGGGTTCAAGGCAGGACTTTGACTTACCTTCACCAATTGCCACTCAAGAACATTTATTTTCTTCTTATTCAGCCACTCCAGTAATTTACCTTTGTGCTTCGGATCATTGTTCTGCTGAAATGTGAATCTCCTTCCCAGTTTCAGATTCATGCCTGACTGAAGCAGGTTTTCATCAAGGATTCTCCTGCACTTTGACCCGTCCATTGTCCCTTCTATCCTGACAAGCTTGCCAGTCCCTGCTGATTAAAATTCAGCCCCACAACATGATGCTGCCACCACCATGCTTGTCGGTCAGGATGGTGTTGACTGGGTGATGTGCAATGTTAGGCTTGTGCTAGACGTAACGCTTTGAATTTAAACCAAAAAGTTCAATTTTGTCTCATCTGACCACAAAACGTTTCTCCACCTGCAATTTTTTTTTCTCCAGCCCAGCAACCCCCACGTACATGCCTGCAGCATCATTAATATGCTTATTCACAAACTCCTTCTGAGCTTTTACATGCGTCTCTTTCAGTAATGGCTTCTTTATTGCCACCTGTCCACAGAAGACAGCTTTGTGAAGGAACAGGATATTGTTGATTGATGAACACTGACCCCCCCCCCCCCCCCCCCGTCTCGGATATATAGCCTTGCAGATCTTTCAAAGTCCTTGTTGGATTTACAGTGACATCTCAAACCAGTTTCCTGCTTGCCTGGCTGCTGAGTTTAGATGGGCAAACTGATCTTGGTAGAATTTGGGTGGTATGATACATCTTTCACGTCTTCATGATGGATTTCATCATACTGAAAGGGATTATCATACATGATTTACACCAAAGAGGTCAACGATTGAACGTATCCTTGCTCTTTGGGTCCTCACCAAACGCAGATGAGAGTTTCGGCAGGGGCTGCTTGCAGCCAATGTTGATCTCTGTAAAGTGTTCGATTTGGTGAATTGGGATGCCCTCTGGAGGATTCTTGGTCTTCGTGGGGTGCCACCAAAACTGATCGATCTGATGTCTGAACTCCACCCTGGTACTGAGAGTGCTATGAGATGTGGTGGTACCATCTCTGACTTAATTCCAGTTGTTACTGGAGTTCATCAGGGGTGTGTACTGGCCCGCACACTTTTCAGCACTTGTATGGACTGGATTCTAGGGAGGGTGTCAGAGATCAAGCTGCAGTGCATCATTTGGGAATGTCAAGATCTCTGACCTTGATTTTGCAGAGGATGCAGTCATCTTTACAGAGACTTTAGATATCCTTTTGGGGGCCCTGAAGGTGCTTGATTTTCACTTTGAGGCCTCGAGGTGAATGAGGAGTTGGAGCCGCTGGGATTACAGGTTTCCTGGGTCAAAACTAAGATCCAGGCTTTCAATGACATCTTGGATGCTGCTGTCCTGTCTGTGCCTGTTTGTGGTGAGGATGTTGAGGTTGTGGATAGATTCACTTACCTTGGCAGTGATATTCATGTATCTGCTGGCTGTGAGTCAGAGGTTAATAGACGTCTGGGCCGGGCCTGGTGAGTCGTGGATTCAATGGATAATGGGATGTGGTACTGCCGGTACCTGTGCGGGAGGACGAAAGTCCAAGTCTTCAGGTCCTTGGTGCTTCCAGTCTTGCTCTATGGATGTGAGGCTTTGACTCTGACCAAGGATCTGAAATGGAGACTTAATTCCTTTGGTACCAGGTCTCTTCGGAGAATCCTTGGCTATCGCTGGTTGGACTTTATGTCCAACGAGCGGTTGCTGAGAGAAACTCAAATGAGATTTGTTACCTGGATAGTCCGTGAGCATCAGTTGCGGCTGTATGGACATGTGGCTCGTTTTCCTGACGCTGATCCTGCTCACCGGATTCTCTCAGCAAGGGATTCTCATAAGTGGAGGAGGCCAATGGGTCAACCACGTGCCTCGTGGTTGCAGCAGGTTGATCGGCATCTCAAGGAGATGGGGATGGGCCAGGCATCTGCCTGGGGGATGGCCAGACGGAGGCCCCTGGAGTACCGGCGGAAAGTGGACGCAGCGACGCGCTGCTCTGGCGCAAGCTCCCATACCTGACCTGAAAGGGATAATGAGTGACTTTGAATTCTTCTTATAACCCTCTCCTGAATGGTGCTTCTCCACCACTTTATGTCTGACTTCTTTGGAAAGCTCCTTGCTCTTCATATTTGCTTTGTTGGTTGACTAAGTGAGTTGTACCTTAAAACTCCTTCTATAAGTTAGGGAGCTTAATTTTTGAGTTAAACCACTGATTATATACAAGGGAAACGAGTTGCACTTATTTTGTAACCTTTCAAACCAATAATTTGCTCCTGAAGTTAATTAGGCAGATTTCAGGTTAATTAGGCAGAGGGTTTGAATACTTGCGCAACTGAGAATCATTAGATTTTCTCTGTTAATCAAACTTATTCACATTTTATCTGCATTTTTTTTAGCTTTATCACTTTGTAGTAGTTAGTGAAGACTCTACATATTGTTGTGGATCTGGGGTTTGAAGCTCGCCACAGGGGGAAGCACTCTGGTCCCTCCCGAATGCCCGGTCCTGAGGCTGCCGGACACAGATAAAACAGATGCCAGCGGGCTAAGCAACCACGAATGCTGATTGGTACTGCCAATCCTGGCAGGGTTAGACTACTTTGTGTGATACCTTACCTGTGGTCAGCCACACTAAGGGGGGGGGGGGGTCTCTTGCCTTCAACGCACATCCGGATTACTACCGAGCGAAACAGTGAGTGTGCGCTGGTGGCTAACAAGAGGAAATCACATGGGTAGACCTTCTCGCTAACACTAATGTGCGGACTTTTCTGGACCATTGGAGGAAAAGATAGGATGAGCTGGGTACTTTTATAACACAAGGAATTTCTTATAATAAATGAAGTAAAGAACATGCAAATATTTACAAAGGCACAATAAAGGACACAGTGCTGACTTATACCAATATAAAGAACTTCTACAATCTTAACTTTACATTATACAAGACAGGTGCCATCAGAAACATAGGATGAGGAAAGTTTGAGATAGCGAGATAGATAGAGATCTGACAACTGTGATTGGTCTGGCACTTGGTTCGCTCGCTCACTCAGTGCTTTGCTCCGCCTGTTCAACTCCGCCTTCTGCACCATATGACTGACAAAGCCAAAAGTGTCTCTCTCTTCAACAACCCAGAACTCAGAAATCAGCACTCAGGACTACAACTCCTTTTCAGGGTATTTTATAGACGTCTGGCGAGGGAGGAGCCCAAAGTCCGATCAGGACAGTCGTTAGGCATTCCCCAGTGCCCCAAATTGTTACACAGATGCTTTTCCAAGTAATAGCTCCACGCCTGCGAAGACTTGATGCCAAAAATGGCCCCATTCACCCCCAAAGCCCGGCCACGCGATGGAGCTCCGAGGTTAACACGGGCCACGGGCTTCTGGGGGCACTTTCTGCATGCTTTCACGAACATGCACTGGACACCAAATAGGGAGCGCGATTGAGAGGAGCTAGGGCTATCCAGGCAATGTTGAATGGATTCCAGCACATACTTGCACTTTGAGCTACATGCCAGAATGTTCCAAACACAAGCATCTATAATGGTAGGGAGGTAGCGTCCATGTTCCCCATTATTTTCAAAGGACAGTGGTGGGCGTCTTGGGTGGTGACTGTGGTGTGGCATTCATAGCTGTTGTGGTGAGGTGGTGGAAGCATTGTAATGGTTATGGTGAGGTAAGTGAGCTTGAATGGATGTAGAGATTTTTATGAGGCCATTGTGATGGTTATGAGAATGTTGTTGCATTGTGGTTCGAGTCTAGAGAAGATCTGAGGTGATGGTTCGGGAATGGTGCGAAGTTTGAATGGGGTTTTGGTGGCATATGCTTATGAGCTGTCTCTTGTTACTATGTGGCTGTGACATGCATGCATGAAGAGAAGATTGTGTGCACAGCAAAGCAAATAAAATAGATAAAGCATAGAAATGGAGACCTTCCTAAAAGCCCTCGCAACACATTTTGTCCCATAAACCCATGAGACACAAGGGAAGGGCTATCGAAAATGAATACTAATGAAATAACTGTCTCAGGACCACTATATGTTGTATGCCATCGCCTCGGAGGAGTGCTGGCTTCGCAGAACCGCAATAATATTAAGTTTGATTTGATAGCGTCATGAAATAAGCTCAGGTGGCATCAATATGTGAAATATTTGGAGGGGATGAATACTTCTGCAGGCCGCTGTACACATGGGTATCACTATGCGATTTAGGTCAAGGTGTATGTGTATTGTTCAGAGAAGCTTTCCAATATATTTTGGTTTTTTGGGCTGGAGAGACAGAAAGGTACAGAGAGACAGACAGACAGACAGACTTAACATTTGTATCTTTGAATATAAGATACGAGCAGGATTACCCGGCATTGCCTGATGGGTACCTGACAATGCCCAGTCCTGTTCTAACCCTGTTGGCATTTTGAAGAAATAAATTAATTTTTTCCTATTTTTTTGTGGGTGCATAAAACACTTCCATACACCCACTAAGGAATGGGGTTGGGGATCATTTAATATTTCCTTTCACACCTAGCTACAAAGGTTTAAGCACGATAGAGCGATTAAAAAAAAAATCCCCAAAAAACCAAACTTTTTTTAACCTCCGCCATCGAAGATGGATGGAGGTTACTGTTTTCACCCGTTTGTTTGCTTGTTTGTTTGTTTGCGAACAGTATTACGGAAAAACTCCTCGACGGATTTCGACGAAACTTGGTGGGGGGGGGGGGTTAGGTCTCGTCCAAGGATCATGCCATGAGATTTTGGACTTGGTCCAAAAATCCAATATGGCTGCTACGGCGGCCAATTTGAAAAAATATTTGAATATTTTTTTTTGCATTTCTACATGTTTTAAGTGATTTCCAACCCCCCCCCCAAAAAAAATTGTTAGAGAAAAAAAAATTTTGCAAATATTTTTTCAACAAAATTTCGATTTTTTTTTTTTGGCATTTTTTCATGTTGTAAGTGATTTCCAACAAAAAAAACATGCCAAAATTATAATTGCGGCTGATTTTGGAACTGCAGGTGGATATACCCACATAAAATCAATTTATGTCTCAAGAAATCTAGTTTTGACGAATGAATTGAGTATGTAAAAGTTAAAAGTAAAAGGGAAAGTTGCAAACTATAACTCTGTGAGCACTGTTGACGTCAAATTGAATGAATAGGATATCAGGTTCACTTGAGTGACTGAGCAGTATTGGCAGCGGAGGTTTTGCACTCTACCGAGTGCTCCCCCTCTAGTTTCAGATTTGTTTTAGCCAAAACTCTCTCAGACACTCACTGATGAACCTTTGGAAGTTTGACTATGATCCGTTCAGCCATCTCTGAGAAAAATGGCAACACACAGGCAGACAAACAGCTCTTTTACAGTTTCAACAGCAAAAATAAAAACCAAACAGCAGTTCACATTTCCAATCTAGAAAAGAAACAAAAAAGGGACAGAAACAGTTCTGGGTTGGCTGGATATCCTACATGTATGCACACCCACCTCTGGAGCTGTCTGGTGTGGGTTTGATTTTTGACCCAGCTATAAACTGTCATTCTGGTGTTTCGCAGACAGGACGCAATCCTTGGGGTCATCAATGTGTATGCAGTCCTTGGGATGGACGTTTGACTGTGCTTCCCGGCTGCTAGCATTTGTTGGTGGACATTAAAGGGGATGTGGCAGGATGATGTACTTGACAGTGACACAATTATGGCATGGTGAGCAGACTGATGGTCTTCCATCATCGAGAATGTGGGTACAGTAGGCCTCCACTCGCTCAGAGCTATGGACACAATCCATACATGCATTACCAATTATCACCCATCCAAGGTCTATACGTTGTGCCCACAAGCATAAGGTGGTCCATTCCGAGATTTTCTGACCATAAGCAGCTGTGGAGCATCTCGTCCAATTAACAGCAAGATGGTCGCTTCTGGGTCAGGTTCAGGAAATATTTCAGTGATAGCATGTATTTGTGAATGTTGCCTTGTGACCTCCGATGTTGGGATCTCGGAGGAATTACAAAGAATAGCATTATACTTGGTTAGCTCCGGGAGCGGCAGGTGGACGATTCCATCGAAAGATTTGATAACTGGATTCCTGACGCGCCTACCACTGGCTGCCATCGATCCAGAACAGGTTTTGAGTTCATAGCGGACTAGATTATTTGGCACGTTGAAGTAGTCAAAGAGTTCGCTGCAACTCAGAGACCGAATTGTCTGGTCATCCAACAGCAAATGTTTTCAGAAAGTTTTCAGGATTACCAGCGATGAATACTTTCATGAAACAGATTTTGGAACAAGACCATCCTCTGGATGCACAACTACCACAAATGTCCGCACACCTGTTAATCACCAAGGGTCACTCCTCGCCATGCTTTCGAAGCCCATCGGACACTCTCTCAGGGTTTGAAGAGTCCCTGATAAATTGCCTCCCTGCTCATCTCTCGAGGGTAGCACAACTAGCATCATGGAGTACTGAGCAATGATGGGTGCTGTCGCACGGCGAACAGCACAATGTTATTTCACACTCCTTGGCTGAATGGTTGGTTGACAGAGCACATGTGGTCCATATTTTTACCCTCCCAAAAGGAAAGGGTATTGCATTTGGGTCCGTATGTTTGTCTGTTTGTCCGCACAGAACTTTCGTGTTTTTCTCCGCAACCGCTTGCCGGATTTAGACAAAATTATCACCATTGGTGTGACTACTACTCATGTAGAATGTTTTAATGATAATTTTGAAGTCATAGGTCACGTGGTGTGGCAGCCATGTGAGAAAAACTGGAAAATTTTGGACCTCTGTATCTCCGAAACCGCACCAAGGAAAAAATTGAAACTTGGCACCGAGCAAGTACTCCTCATGGGGAATGAGTGTGATTTTTATGACATCATAGGTGCCATCGTTATGACGTCAAAATTGCATATGTAGAACGCTACATCCGATGAGTATAAAAAAATTTCAGGGTCATATAGGGATAAAATGGTCCACCAAAATTTTTTTTGAGGACATCTTCGGTCACGTTATTCGACAGTCATATTGTTTTTAAAATAAAACCTTCAAAAATCTTCTTCTCTGAAATGGTTGAACAGATTGAGGCAAAACTGTACAAATATGACTGCCTATCCATGCGGAACAAAAGCTTCCCACATACGACATCATAGGTCACATGGTTTGGCAGCCATATTGGATTTATCCTAAAACATATAAAAATCTTCTTGTTCAGAACGGCAGGACAGATCAAGGAGAAACTTCACAAATGATTTTCACAATTGTGATCTCGTAGTGATGGGGAATAATTGTGTTGACAAGTTTAAATTTCAACTTGATCAGATACATGGTCTGGCAGCCAGGATCATTAAATTTTTTGAACCGGGTTTGTTTTTTTTTGCAATAAGGCTCACTTGGCTCTGCCTGGATGTGTTTGAGGGTAGAGGAGTAGCAGTTGAAATGCAAATCCTATCCAGGTTCCTCCTGATGACTTCATCTTTGCTTTTTGCTTGTTCGGGATCCTTCTGATGACTCCATTGCAGGACTGTTCCTATTTGGTCTTCCATTTGATTTGAAATGAATTTATTTTAATCCCATTCTGAATTTAATTACATCATAATAATTAACGTAATGGCTCAGGGTGAGGTGTCCGATCAATGCAGGGTTGCATCAAAGCGGGACGTCTTGTTACACGATCATCACTGTAAACGTGAATCACCTTTAATTAATTACATAACACACAAGTACACAAATGCCACACAAACACCACACAAAAGAAGTCCTGGCAAGGGTCTGCAATCTCCGATTGCTCTCTTTCTTGTTTCCATTGGTTAAGGAGGATGAATCTGGATTGCAATGTTTTTGCTTTGAATGTTCTGCTATGCGAAAGAGGATGTTATGGTCCTGTGAATAGGGCAGAATTGTTGCGTATCTTCCATTTGACAACAAGTGTGCTGATTTTCAGAAGGCGACGCAACTGCCGCGGTCGGTGCCTCGACAATCTGTGGCAGCAATTCACCTGTGACGTCGGTCTTGCTTACTCTGACCCTTGAACGAGTGTCACTCGTGGAGCAGACATTCTGTTCTTCATAGTGAGTGGAGTTTTTTTTTTTTTTTTTTTTTTTTGTATACCATGGTCGAGGCTCGTATGAGAGCTAACACACAACTCACAGCAAGGAGGCATGAGACAAGAGGGGTGGGAGTGGAAGGGACAAAACATTGGGGAACAGACACAGGTGAACTGTGGAAGGGAGAGGGATGGGGATGGGACGGGGAACATGGCGAGGAGAAGATGGACATTACAGGGACTTTCAGGAAGGAAAGCAGGAGAATTGAAGGAAGTGGGCTTGGGTGGATTATCGGGGGTAGAAAAGATCGAGGATTTGGATGGGGGAAGATAAGAGGTGGTGGTGAACAGCTGTTTTGAAAGCCTGGAGGGAAGAATGGGAAAGAATAGAGTGAGGAAGTTTATTCCAAAGGCGGGAAAAAGAGGAATGAAAGAGTGAAGATGAGCAGTGATTCGTGATTTTGGTAGTTTTACCAGAAGGGGTTGTTGGCGGACCTTGAGCGCCTCTGTGGAAATGTGGTTGGGACAAATCGCAGAGAGAGCAGGGGGGCAAGGCTGAGAGGAGTCGGGTAGAAGATAGAAAGACCACCGACCAACCTGCGGTGATTGAGTGAGAGGCCCAAAGACTCAGCTTCATTGCGGGAGATGCCAATGATCTTAAAAGCCCTGGTTTCGACAGCGTGAAGTCGAGAAAGGTGGGAGGCAGGAGCACCAGCCCAGAGGGGAGAGCAGTACTCCATCAGGCTACGGACAAAAGCTTTGTAAGTAGTCAGGAGCTCAAGAGGGCCGAGGAAGGACTTTGCACGACGGAGGATTCTCAGTCGGCGACTGGCTTTTGAGGCAAGGTTGGAAATGTGACTTTCCCAGGAAAGGTCATGGCAGATAGTGAGACCCAGAAGCTTGAAAGAAAAGACTTCTTCCAGAGGATTGTTGAGAAAGTGGATGGGGGGGTTTTGTAAACGGTCCTTTCCAAGAGACATAGTGAGAGTGTGAGATTTGTGTGGATTGAAAGACATGTTCCACGTGTTGGACCAGTTTGTGATTTTATCCAGATCTGCAGTGAGCGAAGAAGCTGCTGCTTGCCGGTCTGAGGGATGACAGATGGTACGGCAGAGGGTGGAGTCGTCGGCAAAGAGAAATAGAGGATTTTCCAGAGAGTCCGAGAGATCATTGATGAAAACCAGAAAAAGAACAGGGCCCAGAACGCTACCTTGAGGAACTCCAGCCTGCACAGGAAGAGGGGATGAAAGAACTCCATTTAGGGCCACACGTTGACTGCAACAGGAGAGGAAGTCTGCGAGCCATGAGTGGAGATGGCCTTGAATACCATGGGAAGAGAGTTTGGTGAGTAGGGTCGGGTGCCAGACTGTGTCAAAAGCACGTGATATGTCCAGGGATACGGCTCGGATTTCCTGTCTGGCATTGAGGACCTCCATCCATTGATGGGAGAGCAGTAGCAGCATATCCAGGGTAGAGTGACCTGGTCTGAAACCAAATTGATGATTGGAAATCAAGCCATTGGAGAAGAGGAAGGATTTCATGTCTGAAGCAATGATGGATTCCATAACCTTGCTGATGATTGGGAGAAGGCTGATTGGTCTGTAGTTACAGGGATCTGTTTTTGCACCTTTTTTATGCAGGGCAGTGATGTTAGCAGATTTCCAAGCAGATGGCAGATGACCTTGGGAAAATGAGAGGGTGAATAGAACAGAGAGAGGGTGAGCAAGAGCAGAAGAGCAGGCTTTGAGGACACGTGGGCTGATGCCGTCTGGACCGGTTGCAGAATCTGACTCGAGGTTTGAAAGCAAGCTCTCCACCTTGTCAGGAGAAAAGGATACAGAGTCCAGGGACAGTTGGGTGCGACTGGGTAAAGTGGGTAGAGATAGTGATGGGTTTGGGACACAAGATTTAGCTGCAAACACCGAGTTTAGACATTCAGCTTTATCACGTGTGGAATCAGCAGTGCGGCCATTTGAGGTAAGGGAGGGGATGGAGGGGGAACATAC
>NC_140962.1:21248962-21283962 GCF_056783735.1 Eptatretus burgeri | reverse complement strand
TTTATTTTGCCTTGTAAGTTAGTCTCAGACTCCTTGAAAGACAGGTCAAGAACATTTCTGGAACTGAGAGTCAACCATGGTCGGTTCAGGAATACATATATATATATATATATATATATATATATATATATATATATATATATATATGTTGGATACACTGTCGAGGCACGTGTGAGAGCTGATACACGGAACATACAACAACGGGAGCAAGAGACAAGAGGGGTGGGAGAGGAAAGAAAAAAAACGGTGGGGAACAGAGACATGAGGAGATCTGTGCATGGGAAAGGGATGGGGCGGGGTACACGGGGTAAACAACTTTCAGGAAGGAAAACAGGGAATTTGAAGGAGGTGAGTTTGGGGTGGATTTGCGGGGGTAGAAAAGGTCGTAGTTTTGGATGGGGGGGGGAGATAAGAGATGGTGGTGAACAGCTGTTTTGAAGACCTCGAGGGAAGAGTGGGATTGAAGAGAGTGTGTGGGAGTTTGTTCCAAAGGCGGGGAAAAATAGAAACGAAAGAGTGAAGGTGAGCAGCGATTCTTGATTTTGGTAGTTTTACCAGCAGGGGGTTGCTGGCAGACCTTGAGTGCCCTGCGGAAATATGGGGGGGGGGACATATCTCAGACAGAGCAGGGGGGACAAGGCTGGAGAGGAAACGGTAGAAGACAGAAAGACCACTGACCTGCCTGCGATGAGAGAGTGAGAGACCCAAAGACATCCTCATCCCGGGAGATACCAATGATCCGAAATGCCTTGGTTTCCACAGCGTGAAGCCGAGAAAGGTGAGAGGCAGGAGCACCAGCCCAGAGGGGAGAGCAGTGCCCCATCAGGCTGTGGACAAAAGCTGTTTATGTGGTCAGGAGCTCAGGTGGGCCAAGGAAGGACTTTGCACGATGGACGACTGGCTTTAGAGGCCAGCTTGAAAATGTGGCTTTCCCATGAAAGATTATGGCAGGTAATGAGACCCAGAAGCTTGAATGAAAGGACTTATTCAAGAGGATTGTTGAGAAAGTAGATTAGTGGGGGTGCGGGGTGAGGCGGGGTTCCAGACGGTCCTTTCAGAGAGACATAGTGAGAGTGTGAGATTTGTCAGGGTTGAAAGACATGTTTCATGTGTTGGACCAGCTTGTGATTTTATCCAGATCTGCAGAGACTGAAGAAACTGCTGCTTGCCAATCTGAGAGATGATAGATGGTACAGCAGAGAGTGGATGAATCAGTAAAGAGACAAAAGGGATTTTCCACAGAGTGGGAGAGATCATTGATGAAAACCAGAAAAAGAACAGGGCCCAGAACGCTACCTTGAGGAACTCCAGCCTGCACAGGAAGAGGCGATGAGAGAACTCCATTAAGGGCCACATGTTGGCTGCGACAGGAGAGGAAGTCTGTGAGCCATGTGAAGAGATGTCCTTGGATACCAGTGGAAGAGAGTTTCATAAGCAGGGCAGGGTGCCAGACCGTATCGAAGGCACGCGATATTTTGAAGGAGATGGCTCTGATTTCCTGTCTGGCATTGAGGACCTCCATCCATTGATGGGAGAGCAGAAGCAGCATATGCAGGGTAGATTGACCTGGTCTGAAACCAAATTGATGATCGGAAATCAAGCCATTGGAGAAGAGGAAGGATTTCATGTCTGAAGCAATGATGGATTCCATAACCTTGCTGACGATTGGGAATAGGCTGATTGGTCTGTAGTTGAAGGGATCTGTTTTTGCACCTTTTTTATGCAAGGCAGTAATGTTTGCTGATTTCCAAGTACATGGCAGACGACCTTGAGAAAATGAGAGGGTGAATAGAACAGAGTGTGAGCAAGAGCAAAGGAGCAGGTTTTTAGGACACGTGGGCTGATGCCGTCTGGACCGGTTGCAGAATCTGAGTCAAGGTTTGACAGCAAGCTCTCCACCTTGTCAGGAGAAAAGGACACAGAGTCCAGGAACAGCTTGAGTGTGTCTGTGTGAGGTGGGTAGAGAAAGTGTTGAGTTTGGGACACAATATTTAGAAGCAAACACGGAGTTTAGGCATTCAGCTTTTTCACGTGCATTGTCAGCTGTGTGGCCATTTGAGGTAAGGGAGGAGATCTGAAGGAGGGGGAACATCCACCAGAAACAGATTTGATTAGATGCCACCAGGATTTTGAGGAGGGAGAGAGGTTTGAGAGTTCAGACTTGAGATAAGAAAGATGTTGTTTTCTGGCTCTCCTGAGGGGAGATACACACTTGTTCTGAGCTTTGTGGACGGAACTGAGATTTCCTTCAGTTGGATTAACCTTCCATGAGGCAAAGGCAAGTTGTTTCAGGACAACTGCCTCGCCACAAGCTGCAGTGTACCAAGGGCGTGAGGACGGGAAGGACAACTGAGGACGAGAGGGGATAAATATCTGCATGAGAAAGTAAGTTTCTTTTAAATAATTCCCAGTATGAGTTGATATGGGAGGCCAGTCTAGAAGTTTCATGGCTCATTGAAGTCCCTGCCACTCAGCCTGAGTGAAATGCCAAACTCCATTGCAATGAGGTCGTTCTCTAATAACAGCCAGAGAGATGTCTACTTTGACAAGGATGTGGTCAGATGAACCAATTGGAGTGAAAGAAAAACAGCAGATATTTTCAGGGAAATTCAGGGAAAGATATTTTCAGGGAAATCCCTGTCAGGTCAGGTTCGATCTGTGACCTGCTACAGGTACCATGTAAACCTGTACTCACCTGTTCCATGTTCGGGTTGTCGGCGCCGAAACCGTCTCCCCCACCAGGTTTTCTGGTGAGGAGGGTGTTTGGATATGGACACCCAGCAGGATTAAAAACAAAACCTGTCAAAGGGCGGAGGAGCTCCTTGTGAGCAAACGGCCATCCATATCTAGTGCCCAACTGTGTCTGCGGACGTCCTCCTGCAGTTGGGTTACTTTTTTATTAGGAGGTTGGTGGCAGGATTTGCACTCCGGCCACCGTAAAACCCTTCATTCCGCAAAACGCAAAAACGCAAAAAAATCTGAAAACCTACTCCATGGGAGTACCTCCTGTGCAGATTCCCTTCGCAGGGCAGCTCACCGGATGACAGGATTGGGGCAAAGCCTTCGGGACCCCCAATCTTTGATGACAGGAGGGAAACCACGGGGTAACATCCCTGGGTCAGATTGCGGGAGAGTGTGTCGGAGTGGTGCCGAGGTGTCGTCCACCAGACGGCGGTTTCCTTGGGTTAACCTGAGGCGGTCCCTTTGGGTGGGTGCTTGGAATGTCCTATCCCTAAGAGAGGATGATCACCTGTCTCTGTTATCATCTGAGCTCAAGCGTTTGGACATCGGGATTGCAGCTCTCTCTGAGGTTCGGAGACCGGATTGCGGCGAGATAATGGTGGATGGTTACACCTACTATTGGTCTGGTCGCTCTGATGGTTACCATATCCAAGGAGTTGCTGTAGCTATGTTCAATAAGCTGACCCCAATGATAATTGAGGTAACACCGGTCAACGAGCGTATTATGAGATTAAGGATTCGTCACTCCTTAGGTGTCATTTCCCTGGTCTCTGTTTATGCTCCGACTGAGGCGAGTGATCTCACCGTGAAGGATGCATTCTATGCCACACTCGAGTCTGTGGTTGATCAGTGCCCCAGACGAGATACACTTCTAGTCTTGGGGGATTTCAGTGCATCGACTGGAACTGATAGGGATGGTTATGAGGTGTGTGTTGGTCCCCATGGGTCAGGAACGATGAACCAGAATAGCACTAAGTTCCTTGACTTTGCAAGAAGTCATGGACTTAGGGTGGCTGGTTCATGGTTTCAGCGCCCACAAGCTCATCGCTGGACTTGGTATTTCAACGCTGGCGGTGTGGCAAAGGAGATTGACCATGTCCTCATTGATGGTCGTTGGAGGATGATCCAGAACTGCAGGGTCTACCGGAGTGCTCAGTTCCTGAATACTGACCACAGGCTTGTTGTAGCAACTCAAAAGCTGCACCTTAAATCCTGGAGAATGGTACCATCCCAGCCTAGGCTGGATGTTACCAAGCTCAGGGATGAGAGAGTAGCTGAGGAGTTTGCGAACAGGCTGAGTGGACACTTGGGGGGTCTGGGTGCTTTGGGGGGTCCTGAAGAGTTGTGGAGCGCCTTCAAGACCACCGTCCTTGATGTTGCCGGTGGATGCCTTGGAGCTCAACGCAGGGCAAAGAAGAATTTTGTGTCTCAAGGGACACTGGATACCATTGACCAGAGTCGCAGGGCCAGGCTGAATGGCAGAGCTGAGCTGTTCAGGGAGCTGAGGTGTAAAACTGTACGTGCACTGAGGGTGGACAAGGAGGCCTATGTGTGAGGAATCTGTGAGGGGGTAGAGCATCACCTGTGGACAGGTGATTCTCGTCCCGTTTACAGGGGAATTCGCGCATTGCGTTCATCCAAGCCCATCCCTCGGAGCACTGCAGTTCGAGCAGAGAGTGGTAGGCTCTTGACAGAGGAGTCTGAAGTGAAGGCCCGCTGGGCCGGTTACTTTGAGCGGTTGTACCAGGCTGATCCCCCAGCTGTCGAGTTGGACATCAAGGGTGTTACAATCCCTGTTGCTGATCCTCGAATCAACTGTGGTCCACCTTCGCTTGTGGAAACACGGGCTGTGGTGAACCAGTTGAAACGGGGCAAAGCTCCAGGGATCTGTGGCATCCATGCCGAACTTCTCAAGGCTGGTGGAAATGCTGCACTCGTGTCGTTACATGCAGTTTTGTGCACTGCCTGGAACACAGGCATCATCCCAACTGACTGGAAGAGGGGCCTTGTTGTCCCTCTCTAGAAAGGGAAGGGTGATCGCCAAGACTGCAACAACTACCGAGGGGTGACGCTGCTCTCAGTGCCGGGCAAGGTCTTTGCTCGGATAATTCTTGATAGGGTTCGCCACCATCTGCTTGAGCACCAGCGTCCAGAGCAGTCAGGCTTTACACCAAAGAGGTCAACGATTGACCGTATCCTTGCTCTTCGTGTCCTCACCGAACGCAGATGAGAGTTTCGGCAGGGGCTGCTTGCAGCCTATGTTGATCTCTGTAAAGCGTTCGATTCAGTGAATCGGGATGTCCTCTGGAGGATTCTTGGTCTTCGTGGGGTGCCACCAAAACTGATCGATCTGATGTCTGAACTCTACTCTGGTACTGAGAGTGCTGTGAAGTGTGGTGGTACCATCTCTGACTTATTTCCAGTTGTTACTGGAGTTCGTCAGGGATGTGTACTTGCCCCCACACTTTTCAGCACTTGTATGGACTGGATTTTAGGGAGGATGTCGGAGAGATCAAGTTGCGGTGCATCATTTGGGAATGTCAAGATCTCGGACCTTGATTTTGCAGATGATGCAGTCATCTTTGCGGAGACTTTAGACATCATCTTGGGGGCCCTCGAGGTGCTGAATGAGGAGTCGGAGCCGTTGGGATTACGGGTTTCTTGGGTCAAAACTAAGATCCAGGCTTTCGGTGACATCTTGGATGCTGCTGTCCTGTCTGTTTCTGTTTGTGGTGAGGATGTTGAGGTCGTGGAGAGATTCACTTACCT
Organism: Eptatretus burgeri; assembly: GCF_056783735.1. NCBI lineage: Eukaryota > Metazoa > Chordata > Myxini > Myxiniformes > Myxinidae > Eptatretus > Eptatretus burgeri. The sequence goes on along the minus strand of NC_140962.1, from coordinate 21,278,451 downwards.
TGGCAGTGATATTCATGTCTCCGCTGGCTGCGAGTCAGAGGTCAATAGACATCTGGGTCAGGCCTGGGGAGTCATGGATTCACTGGATCATGGGGTGTGGCGCTGCCGGTACCTGTGCGGGAGGACGAAAGTCCGAGTCTTCAGGTCCTTGGTACTTCCAGTCTTGCTCTATGGGTGCGAGACTTGGACTCTGACCAAGGATCTGAGACGGAGACTTAATTCTTTTGGTACCAGGTCTCTCCGGAGAATCTTTGGCTATCGCTGGTCGGATTTTGTGTCCAACGAGCGGTTGCTGAGAGAGACTCGGATGAGATTTGTTACCTGCATGGTCTGTGAGCGTCAGTTGCGGCTGTATGGACATGTGGCTCGTTTTCCTGACGCTGATCCTGCTCACCAGATTCTCTCAGCGAGGGAGCAGATCCGACTCTCATGAGTGGAGGAGGCCAGTGGGCCGACCACGTGCCTCATGGTTGCAACAGGTTGACCATCATCTCAAATAGATGGGGATGGGCCTGGCATCTGCCTCGGGGATGGCCAGACGGAGGCCCCTGGAGTACCGGCGGAAAGTGGACGCAGCGACGCGCTGTTCTGGCACATGCTCCCATACCTGACCTAAATTGGTCAAAATCAGATTCAGAAGAGATGGAGTACCATTGGTTGAGATCCGCGTTGAGAAGTTGACCGATTGAGTCACAGAAAGCTTTTGCTGAAGTGCCATGACAGGTGAGAGAGGTACCCACACCCAGCGAACTGGCATGATGACAATTGAAGTCACCACATGTGAGGAAGAGAGAGTTGGTATGAGAGGATCGACGTTGGTCCATGTTTTCAGAGAGCAAGATGTAAATGGAGTCATCACTGTTTGGTGGACGGTACAACACACTTATAAACATGAGGTTGGAGTGGAGGGCAGCCGTAGCCAGAGGTATTCCTGGGGGTGTGGTGTGTGTGTGTGTGTGTGGGGGGGGGGGAGAGGGCAGTGCATGGTGAGTGAGGAATAGATGGTTCATGAAGAGAGCAGCTTTGCCATGAGGCTCAGGTTTGTCATAGAGTTGGGAGAGCTTAGGGAGAGTTGAGTAAGAACTGTGAGGGGGGAGAGTTGAGGGAGAAGGGTGAGGGGAGAGTTAAGGGAGAAGGATGAGGGGGAGAGTTGAGGGAGAAGGATGAGGGGGAGAGTTGAGGGAGAAGGGTGAGGGGAGAGTTAAGGGAGAAGGATGAGGGGAGAGTTGAGGGAGAAGGATGAGGGGGAGAGTTGAGGGAGAAGGGTGAGGGGAGAGTTGAGCGAGAAGGGTGAGAGGGGAGAGTTGAGGGAGAAGGGTGAGGGGGGAGAGTTGAGGGAGAACGGTGAGGGGGAGAGTTGAGGGAGAACGGTGAGGGGGGAGAGTCAAGGGAGAAGGATGAGGGGGAGACTTAAGCGAGAAGGGTGAGGGGGGAGAGTTGAGGAAGAAGGGTGAGGGGGGAGTTTTTGAAAAAGGTGAGAGGGAAGCTTGGAGGGAGAAGAGTGTGAAGGTTGCTTTGAGAGGGAGGGGAGACTATGAGAGTCACAGCCAAAGTTCAGGAGGGCGATGGGAGAGGTTGGGAGAGGGGAAGGAAGAGACTTGGTTGAGGTATGGTGAAGTAGGGAGTGGGCAGGGGGAGGTTGAGGTTTTGAGTGGTTGGGAGAGGGGGAGGTGTGCTGAGAGGAAGGAAGGACCATGTTTGTGGTGAGGAGTGCACTGATTGAGTGAGATATCTGTTCGATGAGAATGGAGCCCACAGATGTTAGAACACCACACACTTTGGCACAACAGAGGAGGAGCTGATACTGAAGGAGAAGACAGTGAAGAGGTGCCAAGAGTGGAAGTAGAATGAGGGCAAGATGGGAGGGGTAAGGAGAGGGGATGACAGGTGAGGGGTTAGGAGGAGGCAGATTTACGGAGTCGGGGTGAATTGGCACTGAAGTTGGGGGAAAAAAAGGACGATTGATGGAACACGAACCTACATTGCAAACTGGGATTGAAATTTTTTTTGAGTCAGAGATGCGATTAAAGACTTTACGTTCAGGATGCGATAAAAGAGAATCAAGGAAATGGAGAAAAGAAACAGTGGGACTTTTTAGACACGGGATGAAGGAAAGGTCGAATTAAAAAGTCCTTTGAAGAAGAAGAAGAAGAAGAGTGGTGGATTATGATTCAATACCGAGAACCACACCTGTGAAAGAGGAAGTTGTCACATTTTGAGGGACCTTTTTAAAATATATTTTTTGATAAAAATTACATAAGATTAGGAAAAGGAAAGGTTGAAGAAAAAATTGTGAAGGTGTATGGTGAATCTGGGCCAGTAAAAGTAGTAGTTGGTTGATCATCAGAAGAAGGAGGAAGAAGAGTCGGTACAGGAAGTCACGTGGTTTCGTGGGGTATAATGTGAGGTAAAATGTTTGTTTGTTGTATTTTTTTGATATTTTGAGACATGAAACAGAGGGGAGAGTTGAGAAGGATAGAAGGAGGGTGGAGGGAAAAGTGGAGAAAGTAAAAACTGATCGTAGTAAGGAGAAAATACAATAAACACGATCATGCACATCGACAGGAAGAAGGGTAGACCTCAAGGAAACCCGACATGAAAAGACGACAAAAACTCCACTATTATAACAAGTTTGAACACAAGACCGAACTAGAAACACACAGACAACAAAATGACAGTAAACACGTGACAAAAACGACCCGAAAACTTATCTTTGAGAAAGTCGGCAGAGACCCTGAAGAAGAACCGCCACCATCGCTCAAGAACCGGAACCGGAAGTTCCTTTTCCAACATTAATATCACTAATGGAGCATGTGCTCGCATTTTAAAAAGCATGTGTCATCTATCTATAATTCCAGCAATCTCTGTGTGTCTGTCTGTCTGTCTGTCTGTGACCGCTGTTTCTCGACGACCGCCGGTCCGATCTTATTGAAACTTGCCAGGAATATTTCTGGGGCCCCGCGGATGTGCTTTTCAAGGTTTGATATTAATCGGACGAGCGGTTCCTAAGTTACGGCCATTTATCTGTCGACCAATGACAGGACACGGTGCTATGACATCACGAATGACGTCACAATTAATGTTTGTTTATTTATTTATTATTATTTCTTTTGCACGATTGAAACATGCCAGGAATATTGCTGGGGACACGCGGATGTGCCTTTTCGAGGTTTGAGAGAGAGAGAGAGAGGCTGCACATACTGGCACTCACCTACGGGCCGTACTAGTTACTAATGAGCACAGGAAGACATGAAGAAACAGAGTGACTGCTCCATTGTAGGGTGCTTTAGCTTAGAGCAGGAATTTGGAATTTGGCCAACATGCCCGCAGATAATGGTCTCTCCTCTTGCGAAACACTGTGGGATATCCAGCTTAACATTTCTCAAAGGATAGTGCACTCATTGATGAAATTCCATGCCTGTCAAGCACAGAGATGACAGTTTATAGTTGGGTCAGCAATCAAACCCACACTAGACGTCTCACAATCGAGTATGCTACCTCTGAGGTATGCGCCGCCAGCAAGGCAATATTTCTCAGTCTGTATATTTAATGTTGGGTTTATTGTGAAGATAGGCAGAAACATGATGACCATCTTCACAAAATCGACCTGGGGATTTAAGAACTAGTTTGCGAAAATGATGGTGCAGAATTAGATCCTATCATGCCTATGACTTCTTCAAAAATTGTTTTTTTTATGAATGGAAATTGTTGAAAAATCAAATTTTATGGAGGGTGAAATTCCAAAGGTGAGTTGTTTGCTTGGACCACTGTTCAAATGTGGTTTGGTGGATTTGCAAAAGTTTCTAATTAATAGTTGTGTCTGATGGGCATTTAAAACTTATGACTTTCCTCAGTAATATAACGAGTTGAAAAAAAAGGACTTGTCAAAAGAGAGCTATGAGCTACAACCAGCTGTAAAGAGGGAAGCAGAACAGAGGGGTGTGTGTGTGTGTGTGTGTGTGTGTGTGTGTGTGTGTGTGTGTGTGTGTGTGTGTGTGTGTGTGTGTGTGTGTGTGTGTGTGTGTGTGTGTGTGTGTGTGTGTGTGTGTGTGTGTGTGTGTGTGTGTGTGAGAGAGACAGAGAGAGACAGAGAGAGAGAGAGAGACAGAGAGAGAGAGACAGAGAGAGACAGAGACAGAGACGTCAGGTGGGGGGGGGGGAAAGAAGGTGAAAGGGGAGGAGAAGAAGAGGAGGGAGAAAAGGGGAGAGACACTTAGAGAGAGAGGGACTAAGACAAAGACACCAACTCATAGAAAGACATGAAATGAAAAGAGAGATTGAAACGAATTAATGTGAAATAATTTTTAAAAAAGAATGGACAAGCACAGGAAACGAAGAAAGGGGACAGAATGAAGAGTCGTAATATAAAGGGAGGAGAGCGATAGAGAAGGAGGAGAAGGAGTGGGGTTAAAGAGGGAGGGAGGGATGGAATGGGATTGAGGAGGGGGCATGTTGGAGAGGTGGGTAGTTGGCAGGCCCTGGCCCTGCATGCCTTCACTGTAGGCTGGTGGCTATGCGGCTGCAGAGTGAGCGACGCATTATTTGGAAGCCAAGCCAATTGGCTTTCTTTGACTGGAATGTGGCTAGCACAGAATTCTGGATAGAAACACCAAGCAAGGAGAAGTCAGCAAGAACGACGAGGATGAGTGGGCAGCAGAAATGAGTTGTCAAGCAAAGCAATGGTGCAGATGAAAGCAATGGAATGATACGTGGAGCTCGACTGAGTGGCGAGGAGGTACGAGTTGCAGCATGCAAGAACAGGCCGCTCGTACGAAATGAGAAGCAACACAGAGAGATGAAATAGAGGAAGCAACACAAAGGAACGGGGATTCTTCTGAGAGAACAATGAATACTGACCAGTGGAAATGTGAAGCCGTACAATGAAATGAAGATTTAAAGCAACGGATAATGAAGAAGAACAAAGTGATCATTTCGTACCCTGGGGTTTGATTTGATATCTACTGCATCTCCTGCTTGGCAGTTCAATCCACGTGAGTTCTACTTTGGCCTGAGTAGCTATAGTCTATGAGCAGCTAGTTGGAAAACCGGGAGTGGAGGCTATCAGGTCGTCAAGGTCAGCTGGTCGGGGTCGTGAGGGCCATAAAGTCGTCAAGGTCAGCTGGCCGAGGTCGCTGGGATCATGAGAAAAGTTTGGCCTCCAATGGAATTCAACCCACACTTTCTCCTCTCTGTTAGACTAGAGAGTGGGATAAGCAAGGTCAGGGGGTGAAAGGTCATGGTGACCTCCCTGGCATAGGCATAAAGGGGTGAAGGATCGTAGGAGTGAAGGAAATATCTGTAAAGTGCTTGTTCCCTCATGCCTTTCCCTGTTCTATAGATTCCTCTTTTCATTGTATATTTTTATTTTATCATTTCATTTGTTCTGTGAACCATTAGAGAGAAACTGTGAAATGAGAGAAAGTAATACAGAGACATATTCAACGAAACAGATATCTGCCTAAGATACTACCATAGCCCACCCTTTAGTGTGCGTAACATGTGATAAAAAAGCTGAAATCAACAATCAGTCTTTGGTAGCTGTTTCAGGCTAGAGCTATTTCCACAAGACAAAATTGTTGCTGCCAGACTTATGCAATCATCACTGAATACCTACTATATATATATATATATATATATATATATATATATATATATATATATATATATATATATATATATATATATATATATACACAGAGAGAGAGAGAAAGACAGACAATGACTAACTTGTACTTCGCTTATTGCAAAATGAAGAAACAGACTGGCGGACACATTGCGCTCTCGGCCTGTCTTTTAACCTTTGTCAGCTTTTTGACAATCTATGGTGAAGCATTCTAAATATTTGCCACAACTTCTGGATTCAGGCCAACCTGTAGCAAATGTATTTTAATTCGCCTTTACATTGTTACCATGCATGAATGTTAATGTCAGCTTCCTACTGGTAAAGAGCTTACAGCATCTAGCCAATGGCAAAGCTATTTGCTGTACAAACCCTATCCTTCATATTGTGACTCATAATTGGTTCAATTAGCAGTGCTAGCACATCACTGCACTGTGTACACGTCCAAGGGTGACCAGCCTACACATCGGATCAGCTATGGCCGTTGATAGCCTTTCATTTGCAGTGCAACAATGAGTAATTGCGTGACAAATCTGAATTAATGATGTAATTCCTCACTAATATAGCATTCTTACAGGTAGCCTTCCTTGTTCATGGAGTAAAAAAAGAACCTCCCAATTTTGCCAAATCCGATTTCCCACCAAAGCATTGATATGGAAATTGGGGTCAAGGGTCATGTAAGTTCCCACGGTGCCAAGGACTACAGGATTAGTGGGCAGCTGGTCAGGATTACGGAAGTAGGACCTATGATTTTCTGGCTGAAATGACAGCACAGACACCTTGATTGTACTGTGTGCTCGGCCTGTTAAGTAGTATGTTGCAAAGTATGTATAAGCTAGAAAATATTGAAAGTTTCTAAAATCTAACTGGAAAGCTGCGATAACTCACCTTTAAACATGTATGTGCAAAGATTTATTGACAACTATGTTGTGGAAGGGGAAATTTTCTCAACCAAATGTTGACAGGTACGCTAACTGCCATGATGTAGGTAAGGTGAAGTGACATTACAGGTGTGTGCCCTTTTTCAAAGCAAGAAAGCTTTGTCTGAAGAAGGGCACACCACCTGAAACGTTTATACATTTATTTATGGAGAAAATCGTTGTCCTTATTAGACAATACTGTGGAAAGACTGGTTTACGCCGTGCGAAACAATTTGGATAGTGTTACAAAAATTAAAAACAGCAAAACTCCAATCATCTACAAAACTGAAAACAAAATTTCAAACCCAGACAGGTAACCATAAAATTTGTCATCAATCATGTACCATGCACTATACAGAGCATCAGTTCTCTTGACTGGGGGTACAGTCCTGGTCAGGTCACAACTCCAACACAGGAATTTAGTACAGGAATTTGTAAGGTGATCAGGGTGCCGGCGATAGCTCACCTACTCTTCACAAAGGACACCGTGGGATCTTTAATGTCCACCAATGCTGGCAGGCGGGAGGCCCAGTTTAAGGTCCATCCGAGAGACGGCACACACATTGATGAATTACCTTGCCTGTGAATCACAAGGATGGTAGTTTCGAGCTGGTTTGTGGATTCGAACCTTGGCTAGATGGCTTAGAGGCAAGCGTGCATATCTCGAGGCCATCGTTGTTCGAGGCGGTTCAAAAAGTTCTCCGTCTTCCAATCTTTTTGAAACCCCTTCGCTTATCAATTATTGACAATAGAGCTGACAAAGTTAAATGAACATAATCTGGCATTGTTACAAAAGCTCAACTGGTGTCACTTCCTTCTTGTCACTTTGTGTTAAAGACCCACAGGGGAACTTGGAACAAATGGAGGAGATGATTGGTCAATGAGGAGCTTTTTTGAAGCTAAGGTGGTTTTCAAGCCTAAATGCACATGGAGAAGATACGTCAAGCTGTTGGAGGGCATTGTCTTGAATTTGAAGAGCAAACTCGACACTGTGTAATTTAAAGATTTTATATCAACAGTGGAAAATGTACTGCTGACCACAATGATAATTTCCCACAGGAATGAATGGTACTCAGAGCAGATGAGAGAACATGAAAACCAGTGGTTTGCTGCGTCCAATATTCGTAATCATATAAACTTAATGATCTGGCTCCTTCCACATCAAACTTCCAAAATAACAACATGAGAAAGGGATTTAAATTAATGTGGTCTAAGTTACTCCTTCATTACCTCCGCCACCGAAGGTGAAGGAGGTTGTGTTTTCACCCCTTTCTGTCTGTCTGTTTGTTTGATTATGTTTGTCTGTGTGCAGGATATCTCAAAAACGTTTTGGACGGATCCAGATGAAATTTTGTGGACAGGTTGGGTTTGTGACAAGGACGAACTGATTAGATTTTGGTGAAGATCCGGATCCGGATCTGACTACTAGAATTTTTAAAGTGATTCTTCATCATTGTGAGATATGGCTAAACCGATATATAGCATGATATCTCAAAAAGTTGTGGATGGATTCGGACGAAACCATGTTGGGTGTGTGACAAGGAAGAAGTGATTCAATTTTGGTGAAGATCCAGATCTGATAATTTTTAAAGTGATTCGTCACCATTGAGAGAAAGGACCAAAAACGATATTTAGCATGATATTTCAAAACTTTATTGGGTTCAATATGTTCTCGTGGATCAGGCATTGCGTGGCGGAGGTATGCGCTCTACCGAGTGCCCTTCTCGTTCTTAATGAAAGCAGCAAAAACAGCATCGGGATGGAAACAATGGAAGAATCAATTTAATGGGTCAGATTTTGACTTTGACTCGAGACATCATGGAGGACCTAAATGAAGGCTTCAGTGGAGTCCACATACTAAAAGTGATGACACCAACAAAAATAATATTAATAACTAACAAGTACAGGCAGCATTTCTGGCTTCCAAGCGATTTTTTTAAATACAAGCAAAAAAGATTGTCATGATTAAGGGATGAAATTTCATCAAAGATGAAGGTCAGTGGTGATACCTTTGCCAAGGTACTTAATCAGCATTATGCTATTTTTGTACTGTCTGCCGTTATTATCTTCGCACCAAGGGAGAGAATTTCAGGAAAAAGACAGGCAAACTCTTCATTCTGGCATCCAACAACACACACACACACACACACACACACACACACACACACACACACACACACACACACACACACACACACACACACACACACACACACACACACACACACACATACACATCGAAACATGTGGAGTGTGACGAGCACTCCCCTGATCCCCATTAGACATAGTCCTCCACCAAAGCATCACCTCCAATGCGGAGTCCTTGGACCGGTGACTGTCAAAGAGACAAAGATCACATGGTCAACATCAGTTAAACATCAAACGGAGCCCCCTATTCCAGATTTCGGGCTTATTTGCCCTCATCAGGATGACGTCCCAATAAATATCTGACCAATGATGACTACATTAGTCGCTTAAACATCATACACACCTGATTGTTATGGGTGCTTCTGGTTGTGGTTGTCCGCAGTCCAAAACAAGTCTCCCAACTTACGACTTCTTTGCCCTCACCTTCAACTATTTGGTCCCTGACAGCCAAACAGCTCTTTTGCTGTACACCCACCGGGGAGGGTCTCCTCAACATCCAGCCTCTCTCAGCCTCATCCGGGTTGCCAGGGGGTCTCCTTACCACTGGTCGCCCAATCAAACCTCCCCTCCGATGGGTCCCCATTTCCAGACACCACCGGCTGCCAGGGGCAAACTACCTCACGGGGAGCAGCAGTCACCGCTCCTCCAGAGCTTGATCCATTCCTCCGGACACACATAGCTTCCCCACCCACACAATCCAACATCTATTTTCTTCCCCTGTTGCCATTCAATTCCCAAACATTGCATTGCAAAAATAGTGATCATATTCCTACTCTGCCATGGCCTGCATCCATGTTATAATTTGCATTCATTCTGCAAATACAATTAAATTATTTACGCATGACAGACATCAACACCATCGGGCAATTCTGGTTTCCAACTTGATCGCTTTACCGAACGTTGAGTCACACTCGCCCGCTCCCATCATAATTACCCATGTCCTAATTTCTCGCAAAACTGAACCCTTGGGGCAAGTTAGCATCATGGCACCTTCGCCGAAGTGCAAGTTGTCACAAGTTGATCAGGTCCAAGAGTGTCATCCCATCCACCCTTTCTAGTTTCCTTCGCACCCTTCAAATCCACCCCTCTTGATTCGTTGTTTTCCATCTCCCTGGATTCCATGCTTTTTTTGTTCTTCTTATTCTGCTTATTATTCCAAAATCTTGTAGAACACCCTGGCTCATGATTGGGTGCTGTGGAGACTTCAAGCACAACCTCAATGATGAGATGTCAGAGAATCAGATCAGCCACAGGAAGTGTCTTCAAACATTCTTGTGAGAGGCAGTACGATCGATGCTTGCACCCCCCTCCAGGGTCTGGAAGACCCAAGTTTCTCTCATCCACTTCCAGTAGCCTGTGTCCTCCTCCAGGATCTGGTAAACCCAAGGTTCTCTCATCTACTCTCAGAAACCGACATCCTCCTCCAGGATCTGCTTGATCTAAGGTTCTCTCATGCACTCCAAAGCAATGCCTTTATCCTCCTCCGGGATCTGGGAGATCGAAAGTTCTCTCATCTACTCCCATCATCTGACCCTGGGCTGTTATGCTCGTCTGCTCGACCACTTGTGATGAGAGTTGGAGTGAGTTGAGATGTGTTCTGGGCTCGTGCAACTCTTTGTTTCTCTTTCATCTTCCCATACCGCCATTTACTTGCCCGCACTTTCTTATCGGCTCGGTGAGCCATTGATGTGCTTGTTTGGCTTGCTGTTGGTGCAGCCCACCCAACTCAGCTTGCAGGGTTAGGACGTCGGCTTGCACATGCTTCCAACAGCTGCGATCGCTGTCAGACTCAGCTTCGAGCTCACGCACTCTCTCCCGAAGACTTTTCACCACTTTCTGGGTTTTGCTCTTGAATGACTGCAGTTCAGTACACAATGCTCTGTTCTACTGGTGGAAGCTCTCTGTCAGCAGATCTTTTACATCGGGTCCTTCTGTAATGCTGGGTCCTTGAATGGACAAAGGATGTGGTCTGGTTCCGGTTCAAGTTCTGGCTCTTCCTCACCTGAAATCACCACTACTGGACTCACATGCCCAGCCAGCGTAGATGCCCTCATTTCCGGCCCCTGCTCCCCATCACACCACAGTTGCACCTCCGTGGGACGGGAGACTCAGAGACTCAGATCTGGTATGAACTAGGTGAGAGGTGCCAGATGACACTGTCCAGCCTGTGTCATGGAGATAGCATGCAATAGATCCAAAGTTGCAAAAACTGCTTCAAAAGGGCTGAACTCACTGTCCATATAGTCGAACAGCTCCACTGTCAGCTGAAAAATGGCACCAATGCCACTCTCTCCCGCAGCGCCAAGCTCCTCGTCCGCCACCGCCAAGCCACGTGGAAAAGCTGGCAACCCAATGTGTAAGTCAACTTTCTTTATGATCAACATGATGTTGATGGCCACAAATCAACCACAACGGTCATGACGGTGGTTCCACACGCGACCAAGCTCCCCCAGCCGAGCAACTGTAAGCGAGGAATCCTGTTGAACATTGCGGTATCCATCACGCAAAAGCTTGTGGAGCAAATTGCAGAACTTCCAGATGAGAACAGAGTTGCTGGAAAGGAAGAAAGTGCCTGCGACATTCCAGAAGGTGTTGGCACCTTGTTCTCGGTGAGTGCCCAAGACGCAAATACGGACCTGTTTCTCTTCCAAGCCTGCACTTGACTCACTCTGGCCTAATTCAAGATGAGCCTCCAGCTCAAGCAACAGGAAGTCACAGCTACTGCAACTCTCTTCCTCAACACATCCTTCTTGGGATTGCTCCAATCCTGACTCAACACAACAAACTTCAAGACTTGCCTTCCTGGAAGTGCCAAGTTCAGGAAGATCACTTTCCTCACCCAGCACCTTCACAACTTCAATGTCATTTTCCTTCGCAGTATCCAATGTGTCCTTCCCTACTGTATAATCATCAACAAGCATTTCTGTAGATCCACTCTCAATTACATCTGTACGATCTGCATTACAACAGCGAGAAGCACCAGACTCTTCATAACCTTCTGCCTTTGGCATCACCTCCACACGATTCATAAACAGTGAGTAATCGGCCTTCACAACTACTATCCAAATCTGAATTCTGGGATTGGTTCTGCAAATACATTTCAAAAACATCACTTTCGCACTGGTCCGTTTGACAAGCATCCTGTTCTTCCTCTTGAGATCCATCTGTGACTGTTAAACTGCCTTGCACTTTGTCAAATTGGCCAATTCTCTCTCCAGAATTTACATCAGCAAGCTCACCTTCGATTGTTTCAGAATCAGCCACTTGCTCGGTACTTGGCATGTCAATGTCACTGTCGCTGTCCTCCACTACATGACCTGCAAATGGTTCAAACACTGGCTCTGCCAAATCTGCTTGACCCTGTTCAGTAATATCCCCAATGTCAAAGTGCTGCAAGTCCAGTTTAACTTCATTCGAATCAGTCAGCCAAAGCATGGTCTCGACAGAACCATCAACGTCACCATTGAGACTAACATAAACTTTTCGTTCTATCACCTCTCCCTTGATGGTATTGCCCCAAGTGTTCAGCCGCTGCTGTAATGTTCCATCCATCCATTCCCCAATCAATTGTGGCTCCCACAAGCCTTTATCAGGTAACACCCACTCTTGTTTTGTTACACCGGCCCCCAACTTCTTCACCTCTTCAGTCAAACCACCACCCTGGCGCTTTCAAAACCCCAATTCCTCTTCCTGCCGTTGCATTATGGTATCCACACAGGTGTGATAGCCCTCCAAATCCTCATTTAGGTTGTCAATTATTTTATTTGTTGACTTTTCTTCTTTCAACTTTTCTACCACTCCGACCACCTGGATCTGACCCTCCTCTATTTTTCCTATTATTTACTTCTGTTGTTGATGTAATTCTGATGCCATTCTTTTCTCTCTTTATTTCAAATTAAGTCTTCAATTCCGTTTTAAATTTTCCCCGTCTGCCCTCCATTCTTTCCTCTATTCCATCAATTTGTGCCCCCAGTTCCTGTGTTATTCCCTTCTTGATTTTGTTAATTTGATCAGTGATGCCTTTTATTTTTCCTTCAATTTTGCCTTGCAATTGTCCATCATTTCCTTCAATTCATTCAATTGTTTATTCATTTTTTCATCCCTTTGTTCATTTTGTTTCATCATTTCTTTCATTTGTTCACTCATTAATTGTTTTTACATGACCCGGAGAGTCATCGCATCCGCTCCCTGCATCTCATCCTCCACCACTGTGGGGGAGGAGGGACTGACGCTTGGGACGGAGAGGCTCCTCATCCCACTCTGACACCAGTTGTCACATCCAAAGGGTTTGCCCCTACCTGGATGGATGGCCAAACGATTTCCCTTGGAGGCTTACCGCCGAGATTCTCGGAGATTATGGCGTGCGCGCTCGCAGGGGAAAGAACAGCTACAAGGACAGAGCAGATGAATGCACGGCACAAGGGGGTTTATCTCGAACCCACAACAGATACATGGGCACCAGCAAATTAAATAAATAATGATTTCATAAACAGAAAATCAAACAGTTATAATGGAAATAAATCAAGACGTGAGGTAACTTAAATCTAAATTCTTATTTGAGGTGCCTCCGCACTCAGACAGAAAAAAAACGGACAAGGGGGAAAGATAAAGCAAAAGAAAAATCCCTCCTTTATTGTGGCACTTCGTTTTGGGTCCAAAAGTGATCTTTTATGAGCTTTGTGGTCAAGCTGCATCATCCTGCGTGGCGGGAAGCGCCAAGCCGCTCCGCGAACGCCAAGCCGCTGCGCGAACGCTAAGCCGCTCCCGTTGCGGGAAGCGTACGGGAGGTAATTTGTGCGGATGGTGCCTTCATCAAGAGAGCCCACAAGCTGTCGTGGAAGTTCCTCCTCATGACTGGGGCAGTCGGCACCGCTCATCTGCAGAATGCCGGGCCCGCTCGCCCATAATGGCGCAACACGGGGCTTCAAGGGACATCTCACTTGATGCAGCCCAATAGTCGATGACTAGCATCTTGCTTCATCACGGGGTCAAATTCACAGCATGACACGAGAATTGTGTTGCTGTATTTTGTCATTTCTCGACGTAACCAGCCAGCGAGACCCCCTTACTTGATCGTGTCCTCCCACATTGTTTCCTCCTCGTTCTCCCGCTCCGAACCACACTTTTTCCCTCCACGCACTGTCTGACGTCACGCCCAATAATCATCTACTCTGAGGGCATGGTTTGCTAGTTGTCACCCCTGGAGGCAGGGTTTTCTGCCTGCTTGGACGTGCAGCTTGGTTGTTGTTGTTTTAAGGACGTGATACCTTTTTATTGCCGTTCTTGAAATACAAAAACATAGGAAAAGGTCGCAGGGGGCAATTACATACTAGAGGAAATTATCATTAATGCGGACTTAATTAACACAGCACCGCACCCGTGTGGTGATAAGTAACACTTAAGCTTACAGTTTCCCTGCTTAATTTACATCGAGATGTCTCCTACACGTCCACGGACCAAGCAACTCCATACAATCTTATCTTTCCTATGGAATTCCTCCACCCACCCCCACCCACCCCCACAAACATAATATTTATCGGTGTACTGTCCTGATGAGGGCAAATAAGCCTGAACTCAGGATAGCATGCCGTTGAAGTCATGGGGACTCATTCCTATGGATTGATCTGATTGTATGACCATGCATTCTGGTCCTTAGGGGTTAGGATGTGTGTGTGTGTGTGTGTGTGTGTGTCTGTGTCTGTGTGTGTGTGTGTGTGTGTGTGTGTGTGTGTGTGTGTGTGTGTGTGTGTGTGTGTGTGTGTGTGTGTGTGTTTGTTTGACCATGTACTTCAGCCTCTTGGCTGAGTGGCATGTGTTTGCCAACAGGACAGTCTTGTTGGACTGCGTACTTTGGCCATGGCATCAAGGTGCACGTCCCAAGCAGTTTAAATGTTTTGATTTTTTACCTTTGTTTTTTTGGATAAAAAGGTGCCTTCAAAATAGGCAAACAAGCCTGAAATCCAGATAGGAGGCTCCGTTTGATGTTTAACTGATGTTGATCATGTAATCTTTGTCTGTATGACAGAGTCGCAAGGCCGAGGCCTTCGGATTGGAGGTGATGCTTTGGTGTCGGACTATGTCCATTGGAGATCGGGGGAGTGCTCGTCACACTCCACATATTTCGATTTACTTGCCGATCGCATCACTTTCATTCTGATTGAATGGTTTGCATTAGCAGGAACAATTTTTCTGAGCGAGTGGTTCGTGCTCCATCACCCTGAGCGAGTGGTTTGTGCTCCGTCAGTGTCCCCCTTACCAGTACACTGGTATTCATTTTGCCAACCTCGGAAGGATGACAGGCTGAGTCAACCTCCTGGTGTATTTTTAATTCAGCGGCCAACGGGGCTTGAACTCAGGACCCTAGGATCTCAAGCCACCACCCTAACCACTAAGCCAACACCAGGCTTTATAGATAAGTATTACCTCAATTCCTTCAAGTACTGCCCATCCTTACCTCAAGCTCTCTCTCACACCCATCTCTGCTTTGTGCTGCTCTCTGCTGCTCTGGCTGACCCCATCCTCTCCTTCTGCCACTCATTCGCTCATGTGGGATGCCTTTGTCTCTCTGTTCCTCTTTGATCCTCTGTAATAACTAATAGCTGCCCTTTGTCATTCCACTCCTCTAGGAACCTAGTTTTCTGTGTACAAAAAATACATCTACTAAATATTCCCGTCTTTGAAAAGCTGCTAATAAGTCAGTCTTTAACGGTGCTACGACTACGAGTACTACTTCTTGGACCCCAATTATTCCCACCTTCTTGTGGGGTCAGTTGGAGAACGTTTTTGGCCCAAGTCTTTAACAAACCGACTTGCCAGGCCTGGCGTTGGGCTGAAGGGAGGAATTTGTAATTTGACCAGGGTGCTGGCGATAACTTGCTTTCTCTTCACGGACACCGTGGGATATTTAACATCCACTAACTAATGTCAGGCTGCATACAGCTTTGGCACTACCTCTGCACAATCCTGTCGGAATCATTGTTAAATGGTGGAAAAGCATTGTTGTATATTCATCTTTGATCGTAATTGTTTTCTTAAAAATGAAAACATATTTGTGTGTTGACACCATTATACTTTGTATTAGCCCAAACCGAGAATCTGGTTCAGGCAGGAATTCAAGTGTTGGCACACAATGGCCTACTCTTTCCGAAACAGCTTTAATATACATCTATGAGCCAATTCTGCTGGACAAGACATCCTGCTTAACGTCCCAACCGACGGAGCGCACAATCATTAACCGCACTGCCCTGCCTGCAAATCACCAGACTGACGGTTTATAGTCGAGTCTGGAATCAAACCAAAACCTGACAGCTCAAAGGCGAGTGTGCTACATCTGAGCTCTCTCGTCAACCCTTTCAGAGAAATGAAAAGTCCGATCAATCAGACAGATTGTCACAAAGTGACCAAGCAATGAACCAAAAACATCTGTGACACCACTCACCTGCAGGAGCTTTCCAACATGTAATATTGCATTCACTGTATTGCATGCAACATGTAATATTGCATGCAACATTTAATATTGCATGCACTGTATCGCTTGCAACATGTAATATTGCATGCACTGTATCGCTTGCAACATGTAATATTGCATTCATTGTATCGCATGCAACATGTAATATTGCATGCAACATATTGCATGCAACATTTAATATTGCATGCACTGTATCGCATGCAACATGTAATATTGCATGCACTGTATCGCATGCAACATGTAATATTGCATGCACTGTATCGCATGCAACATGTAATATTGCATGCACTGTATCGCATGCAACATGTAATATTGCATGCACTGTATTGCATTCAACATGTAATATTGCATGCACTGTATCACATGCAACATGTAATATTTTGTTCATTATTAAAGGGATTTATTTTTTTAAAATAAACATTTTTAAAAAGTGATTTTAAGGCGATATTCTTAACAAAATTAATATTTAGATATCGTTCTCTCACGAGAGTTATTGAGGACTTTTTGGTTTAAGATTGACGTGGGATAAAATATTTTACAAAAAATGTAAGCAGAGACACAAACCTTCATGAATGAGACTCAAATTCAAGACCTGATAACGAAACCTCTTCAGGGCTAAACCCTGGCTGAAGCAAGGAGGCTACTTTGAAATTACTTCACATCCTTTCTGGGCTGTTCATGTTTCAAAATGGACTTTAATATAATTAGACCGACAAATACTTCGTTATCGATGGAATTTTCTTTTAACCTTATTGCAAGGCATTCATTCACGATTAAACAGACAATGCTTATCCTCCATATTGTTATATGTTATAATAGACTATCAGGTACCCATGGAAATTCTGTGCAATGTTAAATTTGATTTCAACAATATGAGTTCCCTTACAAGGAATTTTGACCTGGGAGGAGGCGATTAGGTACATTAAGCCTGTGCTATGATTGCTAATGTATGGTCATTTGTTCATAATCTGTCCCTTCAAATCTGAGCGTGAAGCAAAGAAGCAGCAAATACCATTTTTAAAGTTTTTGTTATGACTCGGCCAGGGTTCGAACAACCGACCTCCCAGACTCGAGCAGACACTCTAACCTTTCACGATCGAGGCTGGTATCCCCCTACGTTATGCAAAAAATAGTTAAATATCAGATGAATTTAATATTGTTGAGCTATGTGATCCTTAAAGATATTGCTTCATTAAATCAACATGCCCCCCCCTCCAACTCCAAGTCTTCAACTCTCCATCCCCCAACCCCAAGTCATCAACTACCCACCAACCCTGAGTCCTAAATCCATTCAATGAACCCAAAGTCCTCAACCCCCCACCACACCAACCACCCTCCTAACTACAAGTTCTCAACTCCACCCCCTCCTCCCCAACTGTAAGTTCTCAACTCTTCTCCCCCACCAACTTAAGTCCTTATAACCCCCACTCCAAGTCCTCCAATCCCCACGCTTCCCAACCCCAAGTCCTCAAAACCCAACACCCCTAATTAATCTCCTAACCCCAACTCCTCAACCTGCCCACCACACCCTCCCCCAACTCCAAGTCCTCAACTCCACTCCCTTCAATCCGAAGTCCTCAGCTCTCCCCCACCAACCCCAAGCCCTAAACTTCCCCCCCCCCCCAACTCTTTTCTGTCTTCTTCCGCCTTTCTGGTCGTGCACCCTCTGCTCTTTCTGTGTTTTGTTGCCTCCAGGTTTTTGCAGGGCACACACAGTCCACCAACAACCCCCTTCTCGTGAAATTCAGAAAATCCAGGATCACTCCTCACTTCCACTCATTTGTTTCTTTTTTTCCCCGCCTGTAGAATCAATTTCCACATTCTCTTCAATCTCATTCTTCCCTCCAGATCTTCAAGACAGCTGTTCACCACCACCCCTGTTGACCGTCCCTCTCAACCTCACCGCCTTCCAAATTTCCCTATTTTTGTCCTTCCTGAGAGGTTGCTTCTGTATCCACCTTGTCCACTCTGTGCATCCTCCCTGACCTCTCTTTCCTCCCCACTTCCCTTATTTGTCCAAGTCTCCCTCTATTGTCTTCTTCAACACTGCTATTAGTGTATATCCCCTCTTTCTACTGTTCCTTTTGTTCTGTTGTGTCCTGATCCTTTCAATGTTCTAGCTCTTCCACAGGCCTTGATTTTTGTATGCAAAAAACCCCCTCCTCAACCCATCCCCCCCTTCCTCTACCCCTACCCCTACAAACCCAGAGGCCTTCTCTCCAGGTCCACATTCACAATCTTGTGAGATACCCATGGTATTCACAATCTCAAGTGATTGTGGATAGCCAAATTGTGTTTCTAAATGACCCTAAATTAATTATCTTGTTTGTGATGCATTTACACTTCAGCCCCAGTTAACATCGGGGTTGCATTTCTGGAAAGTGTGACTTCAAGCCAATCCATTTTTCCCATTGGAACCCATGTGTAAGTGCTACTTACATTCTTGGGACGTAACTCGGGAATATTTTCCATAATCAAAGACAATATACATGTACATGTGCTAATAAACTCCTATGGAGTGAAGTCATAAGCATTTAAAAGCCATAACTTTTTTCTCAAGCGTTTTCTGAACTACCAGATTTAAAAAGATGCCAAAAATACATCGTTAAAGTAGCACAACGACAGATCCCTAAAACACCAATTTGTACTTCTTCTTGTTCTTGTGGGTCTTCCCCTCCAAAACGATGTGAAACTGTAGCCCAACCTTCCTCAATAACTGCTGAAGCAATGATGGTGATTCCAAGGTGAGGAAGTTACTTTGTCTCTGGGCTAGTGCACGCAACCCAAAATTAAAATACTGCATATAAAACATTAATCGTTTTATCAGGAAAAGAAACCGAACGTTAATGTGGACTCAACCAAAGCAGGCCAGCAGACCAGGATTGTGAGGGAGGGGGAGTTGGAAGGGGGATGGAGGGGAAGGGGGAGGGGGGATGGACTATGGACAGAACCATTCCAAAAGCGATACACATCCACAATACGATGACGACACAACAATCCTCTTCTGGTTTAGCATCATTGATATCTTTTGACATTTCACTTTTCTTGTGAGTTTGCGATGGAACAATATCAAAAATATTGTGATGCGAAACCAGAAGAGGATTGTTGTGTCGTATTGTGGCGTCATTCTTCACTGTTATTCTTCTTCTTCATTCTTCTTCATCCATCACAATCCCACAACAAAAGTAAAATGTCAAAAGATGTCATGATGGTAATCCGTAAGAGGATTGTGGTGTCATGTTGTGGCATCATAATGCGATGTCATTCCTATCTTGTTTGGTTGTTTCTTTGGAATTTCATCCCTCTATGTTTTTACATATTTTTTCATGTTTTTTTTTCTTCTTGTTTTAAAATGAAGTATAAATGCCTTGTTATTTTAATTTAAAGTATAGAGAGGAACAAATGAATGGAGGTAAGCAGTGGGAGTTTAACAAGAAGAGGGTTACTGGCAGACTGTGTGTGTTCTGCAGAAATCTGGGAAGGACAGAGCCAAGAGAAGCAGAAGGTGCAAGACCATAAATGAGGCTGTAGGAAGACAGTGAGACCACCAACTTGTTTGCGATGTGAAAATAACAGGGTTAGACACTCAGCTTTATCATTGGATATCCCAATGATTTGGAGGGCTTTGCTTTCCTTGGCATCAAGAAGGGCAAGGGGTGAAGCATGAGCGCCAGCTCAAAGGGGAGAGTAGTATTCCATCAAGCTGCAAATGAAGGCCTTGTAGATTGCCAAAAGTTCACATTGGTAAAGACCTTGCCCAACGGAGAATGCCCAGTCAGTGATTGGCTTTGGAGGCCATCTTGGAAATATGGTCTGCCAAAGGAAGATCATGGTTGATGGCAAGACCCCAAGGTTGGAGTGGCTTGATCTCTTCAAGTGGTTTGTTTAGTAAGATCGGAGCATTTGCCAGACAGCCCTTTTGAAGAGACAGGGTGAGTGCATGAAATTTATTGGTGTTGAAAAACATATTCCAAGTGTTGGACCAGCTCCTGATGCTATCAAGGTTTGCTGAGAGTGAATATGCTGTTGTCTGCCTGTCTGAAGAGTGATAAATTATATGGCAGAAGGTGGAATCATCAGCAAAGAGTGAGGCAGGGAATTCAAAAGACCATTGATGAAGATAAGGAACAAGACTGATCCAAGACATTGCCTTGGGCATGCCAGCCTTGACAGGGAGAGAAAATGAGAGGATCCCTTTAAGAGCTACACGCTGACTATGGGAGTGGAAGAAGTCAGTGATCCATGACAGGAGGTGGCCTTGGATTCCATAAGCAGAGAATTTGGAGATCAAGATGGGATGCCAGACTATCAAATGCTTGAGATATGTCCAGAAAGGCGTCCCTGGTCTCATATCTGAGATTGGGGGCTTCCATCCATTGTTCGTAGAGTAGAAGCAGTATGTCTCGGGTACATTGACCAGGTCTGAAACCAAACTGGTGATGTGAGATGAGGCCGTTGTTGAAAATGAAGAATTTGGTGTCAATTTGGTTAAGAAGATCACTTTTTGCAACATGTTTGTGTATTTCAGTGATGTTGGCTAACTTCCAGGCAGATGGAAACTGACACAGAGAAAATGATCGAGTTTATAGAGTTGAAAGAGAATGAGAAAGAGCAGCAGAGCAGGTTTTTAGGACATGCACTGATACCCTCTGAACTTGGCACACAATTGAGTTGAGGTTTGCCACAAACGTCTCCACCTTCTCAAGTGAGAAAGACAGCATCCAGGAGCAGTCAGGGATGAGATGGTAGGATAGGTGAAGGGAGTGAGCAGTTGGGTACACAAAATTTGGAAGTAAGCAGAATTGAGGCATTCAGCCTTCTCATGAGCAGAGTCAGCTGTGGTGCCAATTGACATATGAGGGAAGGGATAGAGGGGCAGCATACACCAGAGAAAGACTTGACAATGTGCCACCAAGTCATTGAAGAAGTAGACAAGTTTGCGAGTTCAGCCTTGAGTTGATGTTGGCCAGTTGTTTTCTGGCTTTCCTGAGAGTGAACACACACTTTTTCCATGCTCAATTGTGGAATGATTCGAGGTTGCCTTTCATCGGATTTGCCTTCCAGAAAAAGAAGGCATTATTATTTATTTCGCCTTCATATGCAATAAGTTGGGTCAATGCAGAAACCTCAGGAAACTGCCTAGTTTGGGGTAAAAGAAAACACGTTGTGTGTCCAGGATAGGGATTGTTACCTGAAATGACCCACAACGCTTCTAAAAGTTGAAAATATTTGAAAAAGTATCTGAGAGAAAGGGTGTGCCTCAATACAACGAAAGATTTGGATAACTTTTTCAGCTTGCTCAACGGGAAGCTGCTCGTAGTGCAAACTCTCTTCAAACCCTGCCCTACTCACCAAACTCTCTTCCCATGGTATTCAAGGCCATCTCCACTCATGGCTCGCAGACTTCCTCTCCTGTCGCAGTCAACGTGTGGCCCTAAATGGAGTTCTTTCATCCCCTCTTCCTGTGCAGGCTGGAGTTCCTCAAGGTAGCGTTCTGGGCCCTGTTCTTTTTCTGGTTTTCATCAATGATCTCTCGGACTCTCTGGAAAATCCTCTATTTCTCTTTGCCGATGACTCAACCCTCTGCCGTACCATCTGTCATCCCTCAGACCGGCAAGCAGCAGCTTCTTCGCTCACTGCAGATCTGGATAAAATCACAAACTGGTCCAACACGTGGAACATGTCTTTCAATCCAGACAAATCTCACACTCTCACTATGTCTCTTCGAAAGGACCGTTTACAAAACCCCCCATCCACTTTCTCAACAATCCTCTGGAAGAAGTCTTTTCTTTCAAGCTTCTGGGTCTCACTATCTGCCATGACCTTTCCTGGGAAAGTCACATTTCCAACCTTGCCTCAAAAGCCAGTCGCCGACTGGGAATCCTCCGTCGTGCAAAGTCCTTCCTCGGCCCTCTTGAGCTCCTGACCACTTACAAAGCTTTTGTCCGTAGCCTGATGGAGTACTGCTCTCCCCTCTGGGCTGGTGCTCCTGCCTCCCACCTTTCTCGACTTCACGCTGTCGAAACCAGGGCTTTTAAGATCATTGGCATCTCCCGCAATGAAGCTGAGTCTTTGGGCCTCTCACTCAATCACCGCAGGTTGGTCGGTGGTCTTTCTGTCTTCTACCGACTCCTCTCCAGCCTTGCCCCCCCTGCTCTCTCTGCGATTTGTCCCAACCACATTTCCACAGGGCGCTCAAGGTCCGCCAACAACCCCCTTCTGGTAAAACTACCAAAATCACGAATCACTGCTCATCTTCACTCTTTCATTCCTCTTTTTTCCCGCCTTTGGAATAAACTTCCTCACTCTATTCTTTCCCATTCTTCCCTTCAGGCTTTCAAAACAGCTGTTCACCACCACCTCTTATCTTCCCCCATCCAAATCCTCGATCTTTTCTACCCCGATAATCCACCCAAGCCCACTTCCTTCAATTCTCCTGCTTTCCTTCCTGAAAGTCCCTTTAATGTCCATCTTCCCCTCGCCATGTTCCCCGTCCCATCCCCATCCCTCTCCCTTCCACAGTTCACCTGTGTCTGTTCCCCAATGTTTTGTCCCTTCCACTCCCGCCCCTCTTGTCTCATGCCTCCTTGCTGTGAGTTGTGTGTTAGCTCTCATACGAGCCTCGACCAAGGTATACAAAAAAAAAAAAAAAAAAAAAAAAAAAAAAACTCCCAACCAACGTGGTCTGGTGCAAGGCCCAAGTGGACACGCGTGTGCTATACAAACCCCCGACAGATCGCTGTCAGTGAATGAACTGTGTATCTGGAACCAATTGAAAGGACTTATTTGGGCCTTGTGAATGTACAGGGTAAGTTTAAAATGATGATATTGTCGTGGTGCTGGTGGTTACGTTGATTCCCCTAGCCCCAAATTGTGGTGACGGGCGATTAACACCACCAACCCGGACAGCCAAGCGGTTCTTCCGTAATAGGAGGCGGACACGTTGATCCTCGGAGATTATAATGCACGTGGGAGGGGTGGGGTGCAATGGCGGAGCGACGGAGGCGCAGGGAAGCACAGCACAGGGGAGGTTTATACTCAAACTCCACGACAAATACACAGACACAGCAACTTAAAATAAACATGGGAATTTAATGAAAATAGACATATTTACAAAGCACAGTAATCAGAATATAATAATACATCAGGTAAACTAAATTCGAAGTTGAAGAGCCTCCACACACAGGCTTAAATACGGACAAGGGGAAACAAAATAAAAGAAAATCCTTCCTTTATTCTGGCACTTAGCTTGGTCCAGAGATGGTCTTTATGGAATGTGGAATCGAGGCACTTTGTCCAGCATGTGTCGATGCGCGCAAAATGGTGTCGAGCCACTCTCTTGCAGTGGGAACATTCGTCAGGCAATTTGTGAGCGGTATTCAACACCAAAGCTCGAAGACCCTGTGCAGCTTCTTCATGCGTCAATAATCTTCACCGACATAAATGAGGTTTCGGGGTCCGTCTCTCATTACCCAACCAAGAGTCAATGACCAGCGTCTTGCTTCACCACACGAGCCAAATCGCCTCAGCATGAATATGAGAATCATGCCGTCTTCTTCATGCATTGAAGGAAAGCCAGTAATCAAGCCCTGTTCATACAAGCCATCTCCTAGCTATGTTCTCTCTTGACCCCGTGGGTCCGTCACTCCACAGGTGTTCCTCCTCTCTCTCTCTCTCTCTCTCTCTCTCTCTCTCTCTCTCTCTCTCTCTCTCTCTCTCTCTCTCTCTCTCTCTCTCTCTCTCTCTCTCTCTCTCTCTCTCTCTCTCTCTCTCTCTCTCTCTCTCTCTCTCTCTCTCTCTCTCTCTCTCTCTCTCTCTCTCTCTCTCTCTCTCTCTCTCTCTCTCTCTCTCTCTCTCTCTCTCTCTCTCTCTCTCTCTCTCTCTCTCTCTCTCTCTCTCTCTCTCTCTCTCTCTCTCTCTCTCTCTCTCTCTCTCTCTCTCTCTCTCTCTCTCTCTCTCTCTCTCTCTCTCTCTCTCATCACCTGCCTCCTACACCCTTCTCTTCTTCCTGTTACTAACGTTACGCCCATCAATCATCCGCCTCAGGGGCGTGACTTCACCCATCATCACCCCTGGAGGCGGGGCTTCTTGCCTACATGGTCAGGTTATAAAAATGCAATTATTCCATGGTTTGTCATACAAAAACATAGGGAAAAGTCACAGGGAGGAAATCACATACTGAGAGAACTTATCCTTAATCCCTATCTAATTGACACCGCACCACCCCCCCCCCCTCCGTGTGGTGATATGTAACACTTCAGCTCACAGTCTCCCTACTTAATTACACCGAGATGTTTCCTACACGTCCATAGACCAAACAACTCTATTCAATCCTACCTTTCCAATTAAGTTCCTCCATCTACCCCCACAACCACAACAATATTTACTATAAATCATGTTGGGAGGTTAGAGCTATAGGAGCCGTGAGGGCTGTTGTAACTACTGTATATGTGACTCGGCATGACCAAATGAGTCGGAAGTCGCGCGGCTCCATTGTGAGAAAATCACAGCAAGAGTTTGACGTCCGATGATGGCAAAAATATCCGATTTCTCAATCTCTTCGGATTTCGATCGTAAATAGTGTGATTTATCATCCGAACCCTGAATGCGATATTCTGAACATAAATGATGTATTTCTGGCCCAAACGCATCGAGAACCTCCTCAAAATAGCCCAGAAGAAAACCCAAAACACGCGATTTTCCAGCGGTCACCATTCCAGTGTCGAACCTCACACCATAACACAGCGCATACCGATGGAAAGGTGACGTCACAGAGTTCCCCTTCATGATAATGCCAACGCGGGCAATGGCCAATCAGAATCGCTATCTACCGGGAAATACCGTAAACACGAAAGCTCTTTGTTGCTACCGAATGTGGTCACGTGACTGGAATCCGGCTCGCTGATTGGCCCGCCACCGCCACCGCCGCCAGAACACCACATCAATGATGGTGGCTTCCAGCTAACAACATTCATTTTCTGCGACTTACCTTGCGAATTAACTCCACTTTGCGATTGTTTTGAGAGCTGTTCCTTTGTGCAACATGGCTACGACGTCGTCCGGTGAGAACGGAAGGAAACGCAATGCGATCGTGAGCGCTGTTAATGAGATTCAAAACTTTAACCTCGCTGCAACTACGACCGATGACGATTTCACTTTTCTCCTTCCTGAGATCCTGGAGTGGTGTTGCGGTGAGTTCAATTCATGTGGTCTTCCAATTAATTAGCCAGCTTAATTAGCAACAACACACGGAGATAACTATGTCAAATTTTGGAGAGACCGAGATAGAGGTCTCTTAATACTGTGTCCCAAATTTCAGTTCTCTATGTCGACGAGAAACATGTTTCTAAGGAGTTTATGACTGACATTGTTCTGATTGTGCAATGAAAGTTTGACCTCGATTTTCTCAAGACTCTGACTTTAAGACTTGTTGAATCCCTCACCTTTCGCCACCTATATCTTTGGATCCACTTATCCGATTTACTTCGTCTTGGTATTGATGGAAAGCTGATGATCTGCAGAATCCAGAAATGCTATCAGCGAGAAATCCCCACCTGGTGACTTAAGACTCATTTTGTCATGCCGAGTCACATATTGTTTGTTTGATTCTGGGCTGGAGGAAAAATTACTCTTGATTTTTGCATCTATTGCTAAAAGTTGAAGTGTGTGTGTGTGTGTGTGTGTGTGTGTGTGTGTGTGTGTGTGTGTGTGTGTGTGTGTGTGTGTGTGTGTGTGTGTGTGTGTGTGTGTGTGTGTGTGTGTGTGTGTGTGTTATATCCACAGCCGATGCTAGCTTGTACTAACAGGAAATGGTATGATTCCGACACCTCTCACTCACCGATATTTCTCGTATTCCCCATATTTCCGTGAGTCTGATTTGCATTCAGGAACAGAACAATTATGGTTAAGCATTCTGAAATTGCCACCCTTTACTTTAAATGCTGAAAATTATGTTTAAAAGTCGATTTGAATCGCAGATCTCATGCTAGCAACGGCAGGATAACAATGCTTGGCGAGCAGAACTGAATCGGTGTCAACACACAAAGTGAATGCCCAAAAAGCCTCAGTTAGCATTCAAACATCATTTTGAAAGTCGTATTGTCAAATGATGTACAATGATTCACAAAGGCTTTTAAAAACCTGCAGTCCAACAGGATGGCATCGAGGTATACTCCATTAGCTGTATAGCCTGGGGTTCAAATCCCGACCTCACATTTCCCTTTGAGCAACCTATTCTGGTTTAGAGCCCTGATCTGACTATAAACTTTCGGATTGTTGCTTCACAGGTGGGGAGTTACATCGCAAAGTGCGCTGTGCCTTGGCTTGATATCAAGTTGAGTGTTTTTATGTGTTATTTGCTGGTGCAAGTTAAAGATCCCATGATGTGTGTTGCAAAGAGTATGTGAACCATCGTCGGCACCCTGAACAAATGATAAATTATTGCTGAAATGGGGCTAACAGGATGGCCAAGAGGTACGCACACTCGTCTCTAAGCCGTCTAGCCTTGGTTCAAATCCCAACCCAGCTATAAACTGTTATGCCAGTGTTTTACAGGCAGGGTGATTCATCAATCTGTGTGCCGTCCTCTGGATGGATGTTAAAGGGGAATCCCGTCTGGCAGCATTACTGGGTGGACGTTCAATTAGATAGCTCGCTTACTCTTTGCAAAGGACAATATGGGATCTATTGTTGGCACCATGGCCAAATTCCAAATTCCTGCCCTAACCTACAGGGGGTGGGTGCATCAGCAGCACAGCCACGCCCTCGGCCAATGACGCTACCCCACAGCCTTGTGCTACATAAAAAAGATTTCCGAAATCGGCTCGAGTCAAACGTCACGCCTGGCCAGCCGATTCGTGAAAAACTTTGGCCAAATACCTTTCGTGGCTGACCACACAAGAAGGTAGAACTAATTGGTGCATTAAGAGGTAGTCGTCGACCTACTAGTACTCATCCTATTTGGTGCTTAATAAAAACTGTACTTGTGAGTTGTGTTTCAGATTTCACAATGCTGTATCTCCCTGGAATACCGATTCACTTGATGTTCCGTGATAGGACCTTTGTGAAATGTCCCCAGCAATTGATCTTCAAAGCCTGGTGGTTGGCTTCGTGGTTCGGGTGGTTGCCTTGGGATCTTTGGGTCCTGAGTTAGAGCCCCGTTGGCCACTGAATAAACACCAGGTGGAGTTGACTCATCCTGTCATCCTTCTGAGGTTGGAAAAACGAGTACCAGTGTACTGGTATAAGGGCACAGCCTCAGTGGCATAGTTGTGCTACAGCAACATCATAGCTCCCCAGTAGCCAAGCTGCCATATGCAAGAAAAAGAAGTCTTCTTCATAGAAATGTTCATAATAACATTAATTAAGTGGTAGTTTGAATTGTTTCCTGTGTTATAGGATAGGTTTACAGCTCAGGAATGTGAATCCGTAGAAAAACCTTAATTTTGCATCGACCCTCAACACAAACAGTCTGCAACACACAAGTCGATCGGCGTCGTTGCTCCTCCCAGGGCGTTTCAAATGGCATCGTATAACCGTGATGTCCTAACTTACACTACGTTTGTTCTATGAAAATTAAATGTCGCACAAAGTTGAAATTTGACATTGCTACGCAGAGCAAAGTGTGTGACATCATGACATTTTGACGCAGTTGTTTAGGGACAGTCCTGCGTTCAAGTACCCTCAAGTACCCCCTGAGATATCGGTCGTCGGTACCAATGATTGACGTTTTCACTTTACATTCTCTCCACCCAAGTAGCCCGAATGATGTTTCTCACATTTTCTGAGCTTAAAGAAATCCCATTGTGCACTTATTTTACTCACTGCATGCCTCTGCAGTTCTTCACACAAGTTGCTGGCTAGCTCTCGTGGCTTGCTGCATTCCACTTCAGATTTGGGATCTGTTACATTTAATTACGTTATTTATTTAATTATTTGTTTAATTAATTATTTAGGTACGTGCAATTTTACTCGTGACTCCATGTCATTGATGTTTTTTCCCCCCAATTATTTAAGTCTTGTACTTTAGTTCAGACAATAAACAGGGCCCTCGACAATATAATCTCACCAGCACATACTCTTGTTGTGATTGGTCATTGTCGTTCCGATGCAGCGGGAGGCTTGCGGGGTGGCATCATTGACGGAGGGTGTGGCTATGCAACTGATACAATGCCCTCTGTAGGTTATGGCAGGAATTTGGGATTTGTTCAGGGTGCCGGCAAAAGCTCGCCTATGCTTCGCAAAAGACACCATGGGATTTTTAACATACACCAAGTAATTCCGGCAGACGGGACGCCCAGTTTTAACGTCCATCCACAAGGGACGGCACACACACAATGATGAATTACCCTGCCGAGATGACAGTTTATAGCTGGGTCGGGATTCAAACCCAGGTTAGACAGCTTCGAGGCGAGTGTGCATACCTCTCGGCTAGGAATTTGGCCGTGCTGTCAGCTCCCATTGTAATTAGTGATCGAAGTCCATACTCTTGATAGAGCATCCCAGATGCTGATGACAAGTCGTGAATGTGTCTGTGTCGAACTAATGTCGCCATGCTGATACTGTCACTGGGTTTTAAAGGTTCTGAGCGAAGCAGCCATGGGAATCGAACCCACACGAGTGAGTGCAATGAATCAAGGTTTTATCCACTCCAACACCAAGCCGCTCACTTTTCCAATGCCTTAAAATACTTACCTGTGCAGCCATCAATCCAAAGTCATTCACATCAATCTAACAGCTACGTATGGTGACAGTGAAAATATCAATGACTATCATCAATGAGAAAATATAATATGTATATTGCATATGTGGGAAAACTATGGGCCGAGACCAGGAGTCAAACCCATACTTTTTTTTTTACACCATTCTTTTTCCACCACTGTTTCTGCAACACTCACTGCCAACCAAAGGAGCAGTGACAGCCTGTCCAGGAGAGGGTCTTCAAGGGCCATATAGAAAGTAATCAATGATCCAATTCATAGATTTCAAGACTGACACAAGTCTCCGAGAATCAGATGCATTATTATCATATTAATTGTGACATTTCATATTGATTGTAAACTTCTTGAACCCTGAGATCTCACTCTCACCCCCATTGCATAATGCTTAATGTTTCATTGATGGAAACCAACAACTCTGCAAAATTATTTAATTTCCAACAGATTCAAAGGATGGATGATTACTGCACCACAAGCATTTTATACCGATGGGATGATGCAAGGGCCATATACTCTGATACTATCCTATGTGATACCAAAACCAATGCTGTGCATTATTGTTTTAATATATATATATATATATATATATATATATATATATATATATATATATTTAC
>NC_140962.1:21203962-21241462 GCF_056783735.1 Eptatretus burgeri | reverse complement strand
AGGATTGCGATTTGAGGGTAAGGTGGATGAGTGCGCAACAGCTCATCTCGGATGATGAGAAGCTTGGCAAGTGCAGTGTGCGAATGAAAGGGAATTTTGTTCCAAAGTTTTCAGTGTGGGTGGGGAAAGATAGTTTTGTCGAGCTATGGAGTCAGAAAATATGGGAAATGGATGGACGTGGAGTGAAACCGAACTCAGGAATGGATGCATTTGTATCTTCTATTGTTAAGCTTTATACTTTTCATGCAGTTAAGTTAAAAGTACATACCCATTGTTTTTAATAACTTTCTTTTGTTATTTTCTAACATTCAAGGTAAGACTGTAGTGCTTATTTGATGGTGTAGTATGAGCCTAGCAGAACCTCTGTGTCTGTGTCTGAATGTCGACGCATATATATATATATATATATATATATATATATATATATATATATATATATATATATATATATATATATATATATATATATATATATATATATATATATATATATATATATATATAATTTGGGATTGACATTTTCATAGTCGGCAGAAAATGTGCTTTCAGGTTTGAAAAAGCAAATAAAAGTAACACAACAGATAGCTAGTACTTATGAAAGTGAGGGTAAAGAGGATTGGTTGATGAATATGTGCAATTTTATGGGGCAGAAATTGGGTGGAAAAGCAGCTGATTCAGGAAGTCTAAGGCTAAATGACATCGCCACCAACTTGGTATGATGATAGAAAGTGGCAAACTGTGTGCAACAGCCGAGCAGTCATCTCTGGGACTGCAGGGGAAATTCCTTGTACACTGTGAAGAGTTCATGCATACGTGTATTATGAAAGACTTGGCCCGACAGAATGTGTTGATTTATTTTTTCCAATACAATATGACAGATGATGGATGAGCATCGTAGTGTGGAACACACAGTGGAGCAGTGTGGATGATGGATGACGGTGGAGCAGTGTGGAACAGGTGGCATGGGACGTGTGTATCAACAGCATCTGTGGGGGGGGGGGGGAACAAGAGACACGATTGCAGGTAAGATTAGGAAAGAGTGGATTATCAGTGATGGAAATGAAAACAGAACGATGGAGGGTGACAAGAAGTGGTGATAATGTGATATCTTGAAACAGTAGTGGAAGTACCAGGAGGGAGAAAAGAGGGACAAAGAAGTGCAGATAAGAATGAAGGATGATTTTTGGAATGTTAACAAGGGGGACGTCACAGGATGAATGCATGTATTATTTTGGGAGAGGGGACTTGAGAGGGGCAGGAAGTTGAAGGAAGAGTATGCAAGACTAGATAAGAGGGATTTAAGACCATGAAGCTCCAAACCAATCAATAGTTATAGGTAGCAGTATGTCCTGTGATTTTTGCTTATTGGTATATGATTATAATGATGTTCAGTACTTTGGTCTCCATAATATGCAGTTGTTGGAGGTGGGATGCAAGGGTATCAATACACAGGAAGTACACGGTTACCTTGGATATAATCAGTCTAATACAAGCTCTGATCAGTGGTGACGTCAAAGAACTCGAGAGATTTCACTCCATTGTTGGTTGATCAACAATGAAGATTATATTCTCTTATAATTCTTTCAATCCAAACAGACTGTGTTAGTCGGCCAAAAAGTATTGAAAAAAAGCACTTGCAGAAAATGAAAACGCTAGTAGGATGGAAATGGGTTACGAGAGCATCATGGTTCGAGAAATTATACAATACAAACATAATGCTACTCATTCATTGATTCATTCATACGCTCAATCATCTGTTTGCAGCCCATAGTTGCTTTTTAAAATTTGATAGTGATCATACAGGTTCATGGAGTAGCTTGTACATATATCATGAGTAGAACAAGGATACTGAGAGACAAATGTGCATTTAGATGAATTACAAGGACAGTGTTAGATAATGGACAAAGGAACACAGTCTGGGATTTGAACCTGGGATCCCATCAAAATGGGACTTTCAAAATTATGTAATCCGCCCAAGAATTATCGGTGCACATGCACAGAAACCCCAGGCAACTGCTGTTTCTGGGTCAAAATGAAGTACATCATATGTCCGGGATAAGGATTCTTCCCCAAAATGGTTCACCAAGCTCTATATGAGGTTGAAAATACTTGTAAAAGTAACTGAGAGAAAGGGCTGTGCCTCTGCACAGCAAAACACTTGGAGAACTTTCTCAGCTTGCCGATGGGCAGCTGCTCGTAATACAAACTCCCGACCATGGGGGCTGGGTCAAGGCCTGAGTGGATAGACGTGTTCTACACATCCCCCCCCCAATGGTTCGCTACCATTGAATGAACTGTGTATCTGGATTAGGTGCTTCTGAACACCACTGGGAGGATATATCTTTGGCTTGTGAATGTACAGGATAAGTGTGAAATGATGATATTTATTATTAATCATGTTGGGAAGTGGGAGGCGGACGCTACGGGAGCCATTATATAAATATATTGTTTGTTTGGTTCTGGAGCCACAAGAGAAATTATAATAGATTTTTGCATCTATTGCTAAAAGGAGAAGCGTCATTTTGTGTGTGTGTGTGTGTGTGTGTGTGTGTGTGTGTGTGTGTGTGTGTGTGTGTGTGTGTGTGTGTGTGTGTGTGTGTGTGTGTGTGTGTGGGTGTGTGTGTGTGTGTGTGTGTGTGTGTGTGTGTGTGTGTGTGTGTGTGGGGTAGTTAGGCCACAAATACAATGCTTTCCAGAGAATAGTGCTGGAAATAATAATTTATCACGGTAGCGATACATAGAACCAACTCTTGGGATACTGTTGACAAACCAGAACAAATACTGTCGGTGTTTTTGGTCTCCACGGACAAGATCATCCATTCCAACTGATTTTCTGCAGAAAATAAAATCCTTTTTTTGCATTAATATTAAGGTCTGAGAGAAGAGGGGGGGGGGGGGTGTAAGAGTCTTGGCATTACACATTTTAAATATAAGAAAAAGAGCAATCAGAGATTGCAGACCCTCACCAGGACTTGTTTTGTGTGGTGTTTGTGTCGTTTTGTATGGTGTTTGTGTACTGGTGTGTTTCGTAATTAATAAGGGACATTACTAGAACTGACACTTTTTAACTGCTGGCAGTGATGACTGGGTACCAAGACGTCCCGTTTTGATGCAATCCCGCTTTGATCAGACACCTGGCCCTGACCTATGATGTTTATTATTATTCTTCTGTTGAATTGATAATGGGATTAAAATAAATGCAACTCAAATCAAATGGAAGACCAAATAGGTACAGTCCTGCATTGAAGTCATCAGAAGGAAACCAAACAAGCAAAAAGCAAAGATGGAGTCATCAGGAAGAACCAGGATAGGGTTCATGTTTCAGCTGCTACTCCTCTACCTCTATCTTCAAACCCATCCAGGCACAGCCAAGTGAGCCTTATTAAAAAAAAATCAAAAATAACCTAGATTAAAAAAATTTAATAATTCTACCTGCCACACCATGTGTCCAATCAGGATGAAATTTAAAACATATTTCCTTTCACTGCTATATCATAATTGTGAGGTTTCATGTCGATTGATTAAACAGTTCAAGAGAAATAAATTTTTTAAGATTTTCGCTCAATCCAATATGGCTGCCAGGCCATGTGACCTCTCAATTATTCCTTAACAAAGTTGCACAACCAAAGCTTGGGGAACATTTGTGTGAACTTTCCCCTTAATGTCTTTCCACCCATTCTGGGGAAGAATATTTTTTATAGGTTTTTGGGAAAATTCAATATGGTTGCCAAACCATGTGACCAATGATATCATATTGTGAAGCTTTTGTTCCTCATGGATAGGTGGTCATACTTGTAAAGTTTTGCCTCGATCTGTTCAGCCATTTCAGAGAAGCGGATTTTTGAAGGTTTAAAAATAAAAATTTTAAACAAAATGGCTGCCGAATAATGTGACCGATGAAGTCATCAATTTCTGTGGACCATTTTGTCCCGAGATGATCCTCAAAAATGTTAATACTGATCAGATGTCGTGTTCTACATATGCAATTATGACGTCATAATGAAGGCACCCATGACGTCATGAAAAATCACTTCTTCCCCATTAGGAGTACTTGCTATGTGCCAAGTTTCAATTTTTAACTTGGTCTGACTTCAGAGATGGAAGTCCAAAGTTTTTCTGTTTTCCAACATGGCTGCCACACCACGTGACCTATGACGTCATAATTATCAAAAAACATCCCACATGAGTAGTCGCTCCATTGGTGAAAATTTCGTCTCAATCCAACAAGCGGTTGCAGAGAAAAACACTAAAGTAATATGCAGACAAACAAACAAACAAACAAGAACAATACGTCGTGATCTCACGATACTTTCAAAATCTCCCCTCTCCAAAGGTTGCCATGGATACATCAAATCGTTCATTCCATTAAGATTGAAATTGACAATCTTTATCAAAACTCAGGTCAATCGGATGAAAAACGATTATTTTTCAGATTCTCTCTCTATCGAGTGCAGTCTGTGGCTGCTGGTTGCATCATTGGATGGGATGCGGCTATGCCGCTGATGCAGTGTCCCCCTTACCAGTGCACTGGTGCTCATTTTGCCGACCTCGGAAGGATGACAGGCTGAGTCAACCTCCTGGTGTATTTTAATTCAGCGGCCAACGGGACTTGAACTCAGGACCCTAGGATCCCAAGCCGCCACCCTAACCACGAAGCCAACACCAGGCTTATTTTTCAGATTGAAATTGATAATTTTAGAAGTTTGACCTTGAGTTGACCTTTTGACCTCAAAAATGGTTGCTTTCCCAATTCAGTGATGGACTATGCAAATCCTGTTCAACTGTCAAGTTTATAGGATGTAAATTAATGATTTTTTAGTTGAAAATTTTTGATTTTAGAAGTTTGACCTTGAGTTGACCCTTGACCTTTTGACCCCAAATAGTTGGTTTCCCAATTCAGTGATGCAAAATGCAAATCCTGTTCAAATTTCAAGTGAGTCGGATGAAAAATGACGGTTTTAGAAACTTCACTTCAAGACAACCCTTGACCTCAAAATCAATAGGCTTCTCAGTTGAGACTACCAGAACTTGGTGGTTTCATGACGATCGGTTTAGAATTGTGACCTGTGGACAGACAGACAAACAAACAGACAGAAGAACAACATTGACTGACTAATATACTTGAAAAATCTTCGATTTTGCAAGTAACTAACGGACCCAAATACAATACCCTCTTCTCCAGTGAGGGTAACAAATAATAAGTCCACAGAAGAATTGGGAAGAACAAATCACTTCCGGTTCCGGGTTTGGAGCATCGACAGGTCTCCTTCACGGCTCTCTGCTGACGATCTCAAAGTTAAGTTTCCGGTCATTATCTGTCCCGTTTTAACTTTATTTTCTCACCTTCATGTTACTGTGTTCCTAGTTCAGTTTTGTTTCAAAAATCGCACTATTTTGTGAGATTTCGTCAAACTTGTCTTTCCGGGTGCTTGAGGCCGATCCTTGAGGCTTGAGGCCTACCGGTTTTTCTCGGTGTACGATCATGTTTATTTGTTTTTTCTCCCCATTATCTTCAATCTCTATCTTCCCCACTTTCCTAACGTCCCCCATCCCTCCCAACTAATCTCTCTATTTCTTATCTTAAATCCCCAAAAAACAAACAAACAACAAAAAAAACCCGCTACCTTTCTCTGATTCTTCCTCTTCCTCCTCTTCGTCTTACTTCTCTTCTTCTTCTTCCTCGATTTTTTTTTCTACAACACTTACATGACCTAATCTGTTGAAATCTCTCTCAAGCATTAATAATAATAACAAAAACGATCTTATGTAATGCTTCATCTTCCTCTTTCACAGATGTGGTACTCTTTACTGTATCATAATGCACAACTCTTCTACTATTTAAACAGACTGCTCTCAATTCGACCTCTCCTTCATACCTTGCCTAAAGAATCTAACTGGTACACTGTTTTTTCTCTCCATTCCCTGAATTCGCCTTTATTGCATCCATCAAGAAATGTGTTCAATCGCATCTCTGACCTATAACTTTAAAAAAAACCCCAGTTTGCTATGAATGTTCGCTTTCCATTAACCATTCTTTTTTTCCAACTTCAGTGCCAACTCACGCCTCTCACCCCTCAATCTCAAAGCAACCATCCCACTCTTCTCCCTCCAAGCCTCTCTCTCACCTCTCTCAAAAACTCACCCCTCACCTTTCTCCCTCCATTCATCCCCATCACTCATCCTTCTCAAAGTTGCCCCCGCCTCTCATCCACAAAACTGCCTCCTTGCACTGCCCTCTCACCTCCCTCTCTTCACTCCACCTCCTCAAATCCTCAACTGCCTTCTTCCCCCTTTCTTGTCCCCCCTCTCCCCCAGCACCACAGAGCCTTTTCTACTCATTCAGCCACCCCTAGCTATTCTGCAATCCCCCACACTCTTTCAACAACCCTCCTTACCTCCCCCCCTCGTCCCTTGTCCTCCCCTACCTATTCATTAAAAGTGTGGACCTCAAATATCCGGGACCTTTGCTCAAACCTTTCAGATATTTCCATACAGGTTGCCAATGACAAACCAGACATAATCTGCTGAACAGAAACTTTCCTCCCCCAAGATGTGTCTGACTCCCAAGTATCTCTCCCTGGTTACTCCCTCCTCTGGTTTGACAAACCTGAGCCTCGTCCTGGTGAAGGAGTTGCTCTCTTCATCAAAGACTCTATTCCTCACTCCATGCACTGCCCTCACTCCCCCACACCCCCAGGAATACCTCTGGCTACGGCTTCCCCTCCACTCCCACCTCATGTTTATATGTGTACTGTACCGTCCACCGAACAGTGATGACTCCATCTACACCTCACCATCCGAAAATATGGACCAACTTCTATCTTCTCATCCAAACTCTCTCTTCCTCATATGTGGCGACTTCAATTGTCATCATGCCAGTTGGCGAGGTGTGGGTACCTCTCACCTGTCATGGCACCTCAGCAAAAGCTTTCTGCGACTCATTGGGACTGACGAGTCAACTTCCCGACCCGGATCTCAACCAATGGTACTCCATCTCTTCTGGATCTGATTTTGACAAATTTCCCTGACAATATCTGCTGCTCTTCCTCCACCCCAATCGGTTCTTCTGACCACATCCTTGTGAAAGTGGACATCTCTCTGGCTATTATCAGAGAACCACCTCACCGCCGTCGAGTCTGGCATTTCACTCAAGCCGACTGACAGGGTCTCCAAGCAGCCATCAAACTTATAGACTGGTCTCCTATTGCTACTTTCTCCAACATCAACTCATCCTGGGAATTCTTTCAAAGAAACTTGCTCTCCCTCATGCACAGATTTATCCCCTCTCATCTTCAGTTGTCCTATCCTTCCTCCTGCCCTTGGTTCACTGAAGTTTGTGGCGAGGCAGTTGTCCTAAAACAACTTGCCTTTGCCTCATGGAAAGCAAACCCAACTGAGGGCAATCTCAGTTCCTTCCATAAAGCTCGGAACAAGTGTGTATCTACCCTCAGGAGAGCCAGAAAACAACATGTTCCTAATCTCAAGTCTGACTTCTCAAACCTCTCTCCCTCCTCAAAATACTTGTGGTGTCTAATCAAATCTGTTTCTGGTGTATGTTCCCCCTCCATCCCCTCCCTTCCCTCAAATGGCCGCAATGCTGATACCGCACGTGAAAAAGCTGAATGCCTAAACTCGGTGTTTGCAGCTAAATCTTGTGTCCAAAACCCATCACTTTCTCTACCCACCTTACCCAGTCGCACCCAACTGTCCCTGGCCTCTGTGTCCTTTTCTCCTGACAAGGTGGAGAGCTTGCTGTCAAACCTCGACTCAGATTCTGCAACCGGTCCAGACGGCATCAGTCCACGTGTCCTCAAAGCCTGCTCTTCTGCTCTTTCTCACCCTCTCTCTGTTCTACTCACCCTCTCATTTGCTCAAGCTCATCTGCCATCTGCTTGGAAATCAGCAAACATGACCGCCCTGCATAAAAAAGGTGCCAAAAACAGATCCCTGCAACTACAGACCAATCAGCCTCCTGCCAATCATCAGCAAGGTTATGGAATCCATCATCGCTTCAGACATTAAATCCTTCCTCTTCTCCAAGGGCCTGATTTCCGATCATCAATTTGGTTTAAGCCAAGGTCACTCTGTACTGGAAATGCTGCTTCTGCTCTCCCAACAATGGATGGAGGTCCTCAAAGCCAGACAGGAAATCCGAGCCGTATCCCTGGACATATCACGTGCTTTTGACACGGTCTGGCACCCTGCCCTGCTCACCAAACTCTCTTCCTATGGTATCCAAGGCCATCTCCACTCATGGCTCGCCGACTTCCTCTCTTGCCGCAGTCACCGTATGGCCCTAAATGGAGTTCTTTCATCCCCACTTCCTGTCCAGGCTGGAGTTCTTCAAGGTTGCGTTCTGGGCCCTGGTCTTTTTCTGGTTTTCATCAATGATCTATCCGACCCTCTGGAAAATCCTCTATATTTCTTTGCTGATGACTCCACCCTCTGCCGTACCATCTGTCATCCCTCAGACCGGCAAGCAGCAGCTTCTTCGCTCACTGCAGATCTGGATATAATCACAAACTGGTCCAACACGTGGAACATGTCTTCAATCCAGACAAATCTCACACTCTCACTATGTCTCTTCGAATGGACCGTTTAGAACCCCCCCCATCCAATTTCTCAACAATCCTCTGGAAGAAGTCCTTTCTTTTAAGCTTCTGGGTCTCACTATCTGCCATGAGACCTTTCCTGGGAAAGCCACATTTCAAACCTCGCCTCCAAAGCCAGTCGCCGACTGGGAATCCTCCGTCGTGCAAAGTCCTTCCTCGGCCCACCTAAGCTCCTGACCACTTACAAAGCTATCGTCCGCAGCCTGATGGAGTACTGCTCTCCCCTCTGGGCTGGTGCTCCTGCCTCCCACCTTTCTCGGCTTCACGCTGTCGAAACCAAGGCATTTCGGATCATTGGCATCTCCCACAATGAGGCTGAGTCTTTGGTCCTCTCGCTCAATCACCGCAGGTTGGTCAGTGGTCTTTCTGTCTTCTACCGTCTTCTCTCCAGCCTCCCCCCCGCCCTGCTCTCTCTGCGATTTGTCCCCACCACATTTCCACAGGGCGCTCAAGGTCCGCTAACAACCCCCTTCTGGTAAAACTACCAAAATCACGAATCACTGCTCACCTTCACTCTTTCATTCCTCTTCTTTCCTGCCTTTGGAATAAACTCCCTCACTATTCATTCCCATTCTTCCCTCCGGGCCTTCAAAACAGCTGTGCGCCACCACCTCTTATTATCCCCCATCCAAATCCTCGATCTTTTCTACCCCCGATAATCCACCCAAGCCCACCTCCTTCAAATTCCCTGCTTTCCTTCCTGAAAGTCCCTGTAATGTCCATCTTCTATTCCCCATGTTCCCTGCCCCATCCCTCTCCTTTCCACAGATCTCCTAATGTCTCTGTTCCCCACTGTTTTTTCCTCCCTACTCCCTCCCCTCTTATCTCATGCCCCCCCTTGCTGTGTGTTGTGTGTAAGCTCTCACACGAGCCTCGACAAGGTATGCAAAAAAAAAAGAGAGTAATTTTCAACAGCAAGCACAAGGGGGGGGGGGGGGAATGTTACTTGTGTAGCAGAATTTTTGACCCTACACACTTTTCAGGTAGGCTGAACATATGCCTCTTGCTTTACTTCCCCTTCTAATATCTCCTCACAAACATTATTGCTTCCTCCTTACCCCACCAACTTCTTCACATTCTGCTTACCTCCTTTCTCTCTCCTCCCATCCCAATATCTTGTAAATATTTTCAAGTGTTAGTTTGTACGTTTGCATGTTATTCTTTCACTGCCGAACCGTAGCCCCTCCCCCCCCCCACAAATTGCCCACCCTCAATGAAATTCTCTGTATGTATGTTTGTGTCGTTCTGAAAATCATAGCAATAAACTGCTGGGCCAATCTCCAACAGATTTTGCAAAGGTGCTTGGGGTACCCAGGTTCACGTCATGGGCACAAAATATCCCCTCCTCCCCCCCTCCATCCCCACAAGGAAAGTATGTATGTATGAGTACATCTGAAAATCAGTAAAACAAAAATAAATGGTTGGGTCGATATCCACCGAATTTTGCAAGCGTGCTGGGGGGTACCCATGTTCAGGTTACCCTCTACCCCCATGAGGGTGGGAAGCCCACTTATGATTTCCACCTGTAAGGCTGGGTCAATCCACAGCAAGTTATGCACGTGTTGAGGGTATTCAGGGTCAGGTCATGGGTACAAAAAACAAAAAAAACCCCCCTCCTCTCACAAGGCAAATCTCCATATGTTTGTGTGTGTACATCCAAAAATAGTGGGAAAAAAGACCGCTGGGCCAATCTCCACCAACTTTTGCATACGTGTTGGGGGTACCCAGGGTCAGGTCATGGGCACCCCCCCCTCCAACCCCACAATGCAATTCTCTGTATGCATGTGTGTTTGTACATCTGAAAATCAAGAAGCTAACCTCAAACAAGGAAAGGAAGCCATTTGACTCAACATTTCCATGATGCACTCTCCAGTTAATTTGTGCTACAGCTTTAAACATCAATCTCCTTGATGCTTTACGAAAGTCTAAATAAGCTGATCTTGAACAGGTCATCCAGCTTGGGTATGGTACCCAGGGCTGCATGGGAAAATACTATGTCAGGGTTTACGGCACATGTTGTGCATTGAAAATGTTGAAATCTTGTAAGTAATTTCAAGTGTTTGTATTTGTTTGTGCGTGTTTGTTACTCTTTCATGGCTGAACCGTAGCATCTCGAGGCCACAAATTTTGGGTATAGGTACTTCAGGGTCTGGACAAGGTTCTGAGCATCCGAACATTGGCCTTGAGGCTATTTTAGGCCATGAAAGGCTGAAATAACGTGTATTTTGTGATGTGGGGTCAGGCAATCTTGCCACCTGCTTGCAAACAAAAGATAACCAGCATGATGCCAATGACTCCATAGCTTTTCAATGTCCAAAATATCCTGAAACCCCTGCCGGGAAAAGCTCACCACCACCATGAGGCCAATGTCTCCAAAGTTTTTCAACATCGAACATGTCTTGAAACCCCTGCCTTCTTATAAATATAATCTTATAATTTCAAATCACTGGGTACTTTTTTCCTGGGCAGTGCCAGGTACCCCAGATAATATAAAAACCAGAAAAGCATCTGAAAATGCAAAGCCACATTCACTTTGTTCTAGAACCAAACGTGACGAAAAAGACAGTCAAAAAAAATTGTACATTTTATTCATTGTGTTCTCCACAATCTCATAATAGAGGTTTTTTTTTGAAGATTTAATGACAAAAGCTCAATTGGTAAAAATGTTATGGCCTGGACATATACACTAAATCTCAATGGTAAACAGATTTCGATGCAACCATTTATGGCTGGTCTACCACTTCATTGTTGACGTCATTCTTACAATCCTTTATTCTCCATTGGGAGTAGAATGAGGTGTATCAAGTTTCAATTTTTTTTTCCAATCAGAGGTTTCAGAGATATAATGGTTTAATTTTTTACGTTTAATTTCAGATGGCTGCCAGATCACATGACCTATGAGACCACAATAGGATAACTAAATATTCTCCATGGGGGATTGCTTCTACCCTGAAAATTTTGTGTCAATCAAATGAGTGGTTGTTGTGAAAAAAAAGTTAAAAAAATAATAGAGCAAACAAAGGCCAAAAAAGGGTCGAAGAATAACACTAATAACAAATCGAAGGGCACTCAACTCAAAAATCCCCCTCCTCCCACAAGGCAATTCTCAATATGTTTGTGTGCGTACTTCCAGCACGCAAACCCTGATCCAGGAGAACATATCAGGCCCAATAATTGTTTTAATATCATGCTATATATAGTTTTTGACCCCCATCTCTCAATGGTGAAGAATCACTTGGAAAATTAAATAAAATTCTCTTATTTGAATCTGGATTTGGATCTTTACCAAAATTGAATCAATTTGTCATGGTCACACACCCGTGTCCACCACATTTCGTGCGAATTCATCCACAACCTTTTGAGATATCATGCAATATATTGGTTTGGCTAAATCTCTTAATGGTGAAGAATCACTTAAAAAAATTCTCGTATCTGGATCTAGATTCGGATCTTCACTAAAAATGAATCAATTCTTCCTCGTCATACACCCATGTCCACCAATTTCATCCGAATCTGTCCACAACTTTTTGAGATATCCTGCACACAAACAAACAAACAAACAAACAGACAGACGAGGATGAAAACATAACATTTGTCCATCTTTGGTGACGGAGGTAATAAGAGCAATAATGAAAATAATTTTCACAAATTTATCAATTTGTCTTCTCCATATTCTCATAATAAAGCTTTGTTGAAAATTTGATGAAAAAAATCTCAAATAGAAAAAGTTATGGCCCGGACAGACACACAGACAGACATACAGACACACAGCAGCGATTGCAAAACTCCATCGTCCGCTGCATTGGGGACAGGCTCATAAGGCAATGTCTTTATTTCTGTTTCTTGTAGAATCGAAAACAGGCTGTCTGACCTTCACCAAATTTTGCATTCGTGCTTGTGGTAACCAGGGTCAGGTCATGGGCATTAAATAACCTCCCCCTCGCCCACCCCTTCCAAAAGTGTGGAGAGACGACTTGCGATTTTAGCCTGTACACATGCAAGTGGTTGAACCACTGACCCCTGCCAGATGGAGGGGATATTGCGAGTGTGAAAAGGATGCCAATTCCGAAAGCAAATCCTCTCGCTCTCGGAGGGCGCGGGCATTGACTAGTCCATTAAATTTCCTCAATTTAGCAAACTTTTCCCCTCCTAAGTATGTAATGGACCCAACAAACACATATGGTAGTGTTTAAACACCATGAAATTCCCAAAAGATAACTCGACCTTAAACATCTCAACAATACAATGTGTCAGAAAGAGGGAACTGGAGGTTCCTTGGACACAAGCAGGTGCCTTGGACGCAGATAAGAATCATCCAGATCACACCACATACTTGTCGGTAAACCATGTGGAAGCACAGAAATCCACTGTCTCGACTTCTTTAATGGTCCCAATTATTATTACCTTCTTGTGGGGTTGGCTGGGGGATATTCTTGGCCAAAGTCCTTCACCAATTGGCTGGCCAGGTCTGATGTTCGACTGTGGCAGGAATTTAGAACTTGGCTAGTGTGCCAGTGATAACTCACTGACGTTTCCTGAAAGATACTGTGGGATCTTTAACGTTCACCGACAACCAGTGTTGACATAAGGGTCCTCCAGCTTAACATCCTACTGATGAACGGTGCACACAATGATGCCTTGCCCTGCATGCGAAACACCAAAGTGACAGCTTATAGCTCTGTCTAGATTCTAACCCAGGCTAGAGATCTCAGAGATGAGTTCATATACCTCTAAGCTATCTTGCAAGTTATAGAAACCCACTCTGAGTATAAAAATTCCAGAACATGATTAGTGCAGATGGTTTTGGGTGTGTCAGTCGTGTGACCACAATAACACATCGTTAGCAGGAAGTGCATATAAAGACCATTAAGATGGTAACGAGATGGCAATCAATCACCAAAATCTCTGCACTATCAATATCCCTGCAGGTGGTGATATGCCAAGATGACTACGGATCGAGAAGACTGCAAGGCCATACATGATACAGGTAACACTTAACTGCAACATTATTTCAAAGACATGGTGATTAATTTTGCAGCAACAGAACTCTACATGAAGAGGTTCACAGGTGCAAGCAGAAAAGGCACAGTCATCATAATATCATAGAAAAGCAAATAACACAACTGACACAGACAAGTAAAATAAAAGTCCTAGAAAGCATCTGAAAATGTAAAGCCAGTCCTTGGATATGCATACACTCCAACCAATATGCAAATTCCAACTTGTATTTAGACTTTTTCTTCTTTCGTATGCTAAACATGACGAAAACAGCTAAAAACTAGAGGGGGAGCACTCGGTAGAGTGCAAAACCTCCGCCGCCAATACTGCTGGGTCACTCAAGTGAACCTTATATCTTATTCATTAAATATGATGTCAACAGTGCTGACAGTTATAATTCTTTTCTCCAACATTTTTTTTTTGGGGGGGGAGGAGGGTTGGAAATCACTTAAAACATGTAGAAATGCAAAAAAAAAAAATAATTCAAATATTTTTTAAAAAGTTGCAAAATTTTCATTTTTTTTTCTCCAACAATTTTTTTTTTTTTTTGGTTGGAAATCACTTTTAACATGTAGAAATACAAAAACAAAAATTCAAATATTTTTTCAAAATGTTTTTCAAATTCAAATATTTTTTTTTGGACCAAGTCCAAAATCTGATGGCATGATCCTTGGACCATACCTAATCCCCCACCAAGTTTCGTCGAAATCCGTCGAGGAGTTTTTCCGTATTACTGTTCACAAACAAACAAACAAACAAACAAAAACAGAAAGGGGTGAAAACGGTAACCTCCGATCTTCGATGGTGGAGGTTAATAAAAAACTACAAAAAATCATATATTTTAGGTGACTTTGACCTTTTGACCTCAAAAGCAATAGGCTTCAGTGACCCAATATTCAAACACTGCTCAAATTTCAAGTCAATCAGACGGAAATTGACAATTTTGTGACCTTAACCTTTGATGTTTTGACCTCAAAACAAGTGGCTTCTAGCATTTGATTGGTGAACCAATTCAGGAACCCTAGATGCAATTTCTTTAAATTTAAATCATTTAGATGAAAATTGAAAATTTTATGCAACGTTGACCTTTGACCTTTTGATCTTAAAGAAAAACAATTGGCTTCTAGCTTTTGATTGGTGAACCAATTCAGGAACCCAATATGCAAATT
Source organism: Eptatretus burgeri (assembly GCF_056783735.1). Taxonomy (NCBI): domain Eukaryota; kingdom Metazoa; phylum Chordata; class Myxini; order Myxiniformes; family Myxinidae; genus Eptatretus; species Eptatretus burgeri. The sequence goes on along the minus strand of NC_140962.1, from coordinate 21,226,683 downwards.
CCTTAAATTTCAGATCATTTGGATGAAAACTGATGATTTCATGTGACATTGACCTTTGCCCTTTTGACCAAATTGTTAATTTGTCTTCTCCATATTCTCATAATAAAGCTTTTGGCAAATTTGATGACAAAAGCTTAAATGGTAAAAAGGACATGCAGACGCACGCACGCACGCACACGTGATTGCACAGGGGACGCTAAAAATAAACAAGTCTTTATTAACCTTGTTATTCATGTTTAAGCATATTGACAGCTCCCATATATCCTTGCCTGTTATGCATATTATTCAAAATAATAAAAACTATCACTTGATTAACACAAGGCAGATCTCTTTGGCTCATGCAGACATGAAATAAAGAGAAGGCCTCACATTCCAGGAAGTTTCCAGGTGTTTGTGTTGTAAGAAATTCATCTTACTGAGGAATTAAACACTTTAATAGTGGCTCAATTGACAATGAAATACCCTGATATTCCCATAAAGTGATGAATTACATTTGGTTCATAAATGGGTATCATTTCATGTGTTTCACAAGGATGCCTGAAGGAGTTTTAAGATCACGTTGAAGTGAAAGGGTATAACCCAGCTGGTTCCAGTCTTCGCTGGCCGCCATAAACCCGTAGATCCGAACTTGTGGGGCTATTAAAGCACAAGCTCGGATCTGCAGGCATCTGTCGGCTTGGCCAAGCTCTTCAGCCACTCATGGACCGTTGGCACAAACTAAAACTTATTACTATCCCCTGGACCAAGTGGTTAAAGGAAAACATGAGGCTGTTGGATATTGAGAAGTGGATACGGTGATGTATGCTTTTGGTCCACCATAGAGATCTTTTGTCAAAGCATTGGCCAAAGTTAGGCTGTCGATGTATGCAGATAGTTTCTCCGATGGGTCAATGAACGTTATTCTGTTTGAGTTCAGTTGTATTTTGACAATTTTTTTTTTAATGAATGTTGGTTAAGGATCATTGGTTTGCTATCGGGTGAGGCAAAGAGAGCCGCACTCCTAATAGCAAGCTCCACCATAACTTAATCAAACCGTCACTATTTGTGTTTGAGGTTCCACAGCCACGCACGCACTTTGCTCCAAAGACAATAGGTTTTGGAAGTGAGCCTCATGCAGAAGTATTATGGACAAGAGTGTGTGAGACCGCTTGAAAATTTTCCCAACACACCTGAGATTGACTTTCAGGTGTACTATCTGTAGAGCCACACACATCTTTTTGCCATTTTTTTTCTTCTGGTTCCAGTATGTTTGTTTTTGTAGGTGGACATCTGGATTCTGCTCCGAAGGCCGAGTTCAGAATACTGTTCAAGATGTTCTTGGTTAACTGTTTTCAATTGTTGTTGCATCGTTAAACATTTTGAATATCCGTTCTCATTTTCTACTTGCGTATTTGTGTCTGAAGTGTGTATGTTCGTCAAGGCTGCATGCGCACGATGTGTTCGTGATTTCACAGCATGCTCTTGCTTTTATCCATTAACCTCGCTTCCCTCTCGCTGCCGAATCATTTCAGCATGTCCACCTTCCCTCTATCCTTCACCGACCCAAACCATTAGTTAAGATTAAGATGCACAGGACACCAGCAGGTGTTACAAACACAAACATATTTCTTGCCACGGTGGCATGTCATGATTGTCGCAGGTTTCCAGCAAATGGAATGCCTGGTGTGAGCTTAGCGGTTAGGGTGGCTGGCTTGGGATCTTAGAGTCCTGAGTTTGAGCCCAGTTGGTCATTGAATTAGCTCCAGGTGGGGTTGACTCAGTCTGTCATTCTTCTGAGGTCGATGAAATGAGTATCACTGTACTGGTATAGGGGCACAGCATCAGCGGCATAGTCACACCCCAACAAAATGAGAGCTACTCAGAAGCCAAGCTGCCATACGCAAGAAGAAGAAGGAAATGGAACCAGGTTTCCATAGTTGTGGGGGATGGAGTTTTGTTAATGAAACGAACTCCACCCCCATACTTCTTGCACAGGATAAACCCACTCGACCCCCTAAAATAACTCGAGCTTCACATTCCTCTCCTCAACCACCTAAATGTTCATCAGCTTGGTAATGCAGTATTGTTCACTGAGCAATGATGAATTCGTAACCCCTCTCCTTTTACTGATGTGGACCAACTATTGACCAATCCCAGACCTCCACAAAATAATAACAAACCTTCTATTATGTTCCAGTCTTAGATTTTTCCACATTGTGTTCCCTCACTTACCCTCAATCTTTTTCTCATCCTCATCGTCAAGTCACCCTGTTATTCTCCCTCTCTCTCTCCTCTTCATTCGACCCCCTTATTGATAAAAATATAAAACTTTCTCTCATGCATTCCCGATAACTCATTCCTTGAATACCAAATGCTTCTCAAAACCTTCAGGTCAATTATCAACGACACACCTCTCTCTCTCTCTCTCTCTCTCTCTCTCTCTCTCTCTCTCTCTCTCTCTCTCCTTTTCTGTCTCTCTCCCTCTCCCTCTCTCTCTCCCTCTCTCTCTCTCTCTCTCTCTCTCTCTCTTTCTCTCTTTCTCTCTTTCTCTCTTTCTCTCTTTCTCTCTTTCTCTCTTTCTCTCTCTCTTTCTCTCTCTCTCTCTCTCTCTCTCTCTCTCTCTCTCTCTCTCTCTCTCTCTCTCTCTCTCTCTCTCTCTCTCTCTCTCTCTCTCTCTCTCTCTCTCTCTCTCTCTCTCTCTCTCTCTCTCTCTCTCTCTCTCTCTCTCTCTCTCTCTCTCTCTCTCTCTCTCTCTCTCTCTCTCTCTCTCTCTCTCTCTCTCTCTCTCTCTCTCTCTCTCTCTCTCTCTCTCTCTCTCTCTCTCTCTCTCTCTCTCTCTCTCTCTCTCTCTCTCTCTCTCTCTCTCTCTCTCTCTCTCTCTCTCTCTCTCTCTCTCTCTCTCTCTCTCTCTCTCTCTCTCTCTCTCTCTCTCTCTCTCTCTCTCTCTCTCTCTCTCTCTCTCTCTCTCTCTCTCTCTCTCTCTCTCTCTCTCTCTCTCTCTCTCTCTCTCTCTCTCTCTCTCTCTCTCTCTCTCTCTCTCTCTCTCTCTCTCTCTCTCTCTCTCTCTCTCTCTCTCTCTCTCTCTCTCTCTCTCTCTCTCTCTCTCTCTCTCTCTCTCTCTCTCTCTCTCTCTCTCTCTCTCTCTCTCTCTCTCTCTCTCTCTCTCTCTCTCTCTCTCTCTCTCTCTCTCTCTCTCTCTCTCTCTCTCTCTCTCTCTCTCTCTCTCTCTCTCTCTCTCTCTCTCTCTCTCTCTCTCTCTCTCTCTCTCTCTCTCTCTCTCTCTCTCTCTCTCTCTCTCTCTCTCTCTCTCTCTCTCTCTCTCTCTCTCTCTCTCTCTCTCTCTCTCTCTCTCTCTCTCTCTCTCTCTCTCTCTCTCTCTCTCTCTCTCTCTCTCTCTCTCTCTCTCTCTCTCTCTCTCTCTTTCTCTCTTTCTCTCTTTCTCTCTTTCTCTCTTTCTCTCTTTCTCTCTTTCTCTCTTTCTCTCTTTCTCTCTTTCTCTCTTTCTCTCTTTCTCTCTTTCTCTCTTTCTCTCTTTCTCTCTTTCTCTCTTTTTTTTTCACCTTTTCCATGGATTGTTTTTTTCCTTCCATCCATTTCCCTCCATCCTTCCTTGTTGGCTCCTAAAACCATAATCCACATCCAGTCATGCTCATACAGCTGTTTTCAACTGCTCATCTCTTCACCCTGGCTCGAATGCAAGTATTTATGTAACTGAACTCAGCATTTGGAAATAAAATCTAGTTTGCCATTAATGCTAACATAAGGATATTAACACTTCCCTGTTCTTGTTTTACATTCTTTTCTCCCCCATCTTCTCCCCTCCCCCTCCCCTCCCCCCCAACCTCACTCTCCATCCCCACATACCCCTTCTCTCATACATTCCTTTGTACTTTGAACATGCTCCATAAATCGTCATCCATGCTGAGCTCACATTCTTCCCCCTTTCATAACAGTATTGACCTCTAAACATAGTTGGATTCTATTCTAATGTCACAGATCTCTCCCTACAGGCTGCTGCTGCTGCTCTGAATATTGTGTTGAATAGAAATGTTCCTTTGACAGGATGTTCCTGCCTCCTCTTCTCTCATCCTGGTTATTCTCACCTCTACTTTGACAGGGCTGACCCCGTCCACACAATAGTGTCGCCGTTAATGTCAAGACTTCCATCCTCCACAACTCTTCCAATGGATAAACCTATCCCCTGGAATACCTCTAGTTTCATTCCTCCTCTCAACTGCCCATTAAATTATTGTTCAATGATGAATGGGTAAACACCTCTCCTTCTGCTGGTATGGACTAACTTTTAACCTATCACAACTCTCTTCTTCACCTGTGGCAATTTAAAATGCCGCTATTCTAATTGGCGAGTAATTGGCTTGACACTACAACCAGCTATGGCATAGCTGCAAAAACCTTCTGTGAGTTTGTGCTTCTACTATGCAGTGAATTTTTCAACGCTGATCTTGGCAAATAGCAAGCCTGGACCTGTTAATGACTAACTTTCCATCCAACCTCTCTGGTTACTCCTCTACCACACTTGACTCCAGTCATCCATGCTGAGCTCACATTCTGATCATCGACCCATGTTCTAATGAGAATTCAAAATTGTCGAGCTGAAGTTAGAGAGTTGCCTCAGAACTTTGGAGTGTGACAGTTCACTCAGACCAACTGCCAGGGTCTGCAATCTGGCGCCTCGTTTGGAAAGATCGGTTGGCCAGTTTCACATTTTCATCCGTCCCATGGTTCCTGTTGCTGGGAATCTAGCCTCAAATCTACAAGCTCTACCATAGGCCTGCAATCAATGGGGAAAAGACTAATCTTCAATCTTTTCACTATTATTGACACTGACTTGGAATGCTTTAAAATAAAATAAAAACTTGCTTCCTCCTGCACAAGTTTACCCTGGCCATCTTACCTGCAAGTACACTACATGGCCAAAAGTATGCAGACACCCCTTCTAATTCGTGGATTTGGCTATTTCAGCCACACCCATTGCTGACAGGTGTATAAAATCAAGCACACAGCCATGCAATCTCCATAGACAAACATTGGTAGGAGAATGGGCCATACTGAAGAGCTCAGTGACCTTCAACGTGACACCGTCATAGGATGCCACCTTTCTAACAAGTCAGTTCATCAAATTTCTGCCCTGCTAGAGCTACCCCGGTCAACTGTAAGTGCTGTTATTGTGAAGTGGAAACATCTCGGAGCAACAACAGCTCAGCCACAAAGTGGTCGGCCACACAAGCTCACAGAACAGGATCGCCGAGTGCTGAAGTGCGTAGTGTGGAATAATCGTCTGTTGTTGGTTACAACACTCATTACCAAGTTGCAAACTGACTCTGGAAGCAGCGTCAGCACAAGCACTGTTCATCGAGAGCTTCATGAAATGGGTTTCCCAAGCCGAGCAGCTGCACACAAGCCGAAGATCACTATTCACAATGCCAAGCGTCGGCTGGAGTGGTGTAAAGCTCACCGCCATTGGACTCTGGAGCAGTGGAAATGCATTCTCTGGAGTGATGAATCACGCTTCACCATCTGGCAGTCCGACGGACGAATCTGGGCTTTGCGGATGCCTGGAGAACACTACCTGCCTGAATGCATAGTGCCAACTGAAAAGTTTGGTGGAGAAGAACAATGTTCTGGGGCTGTTTTTCATGGTTCGGGCTTGGCCTCTTAGTTCCAGTGAAGGGAAATATTAATGCTACAGCATACAATGACATTCTAGATGATTCTGTGCTTCCAACTTTCTGGAAACAGTTTGGGGAAGGTCCTTTCCTGTTTCAGTACGACAATGCCCCCGTGCACAAAGCGAGGTCCGTGCAGAAATGGTTTGTCAAGATCGGTGTGAAAGAACTTGACTGGCCTGCACAGAGCCCTGACCTCAACCCCATCGATCACCTTTGGGATGAATTGGAACGTCGACTGCAAGCCAGACCTGATCGTGCAACATCACTGCCCGACCTCACTAATGCTCTTGTGGTTGAATGGAAGCAAATCCACATAGCATTGTTCCAACATCTAGTGGAAAGCCTTCCCAAAAGAGTGGAGGCTGTTATAGCAGCTAAGGGGGGACCAATTCCATGTTAATGCCCATGATTTTGGACTGAGATGTTGGATGAGCATGTGTCCACATACTTTTGGCCATGTAGTGCATCTTCTCAGCCATAGTACACAGTCATGTGGTTCGGCAGCTAGTATCGAATGGCTTGCTTTCTCAACATGGATTATGAACCCAACATTGTGAAAACGTAGGTGATGTTTTTGCAAGGCGGCCAACAACTTGCGTGTGTCCATTCCCCGACCAGCCAAAAATCAGGCCAATCTTAAGACAGGTCTCCAACCTCTTTATCCTCAGGACCTGTTTGTACAATGTTAGGTCTGTCTCTCATGTATGCTCCACAGTTGTACTACAAATGACTTCACTGTAGCCTCTGCACATGACAAAGCAGAATGTCTGAATACAGTATTTGTCTCTCCTTGGGTGAAATCCAGAAAACCATTCTGGACCCACACCAAATCCCTCTATGAACAAAACAAAAGCGCAGAAGAACGTTGCAAAGAGATATGGTCATACACCAGCATGTCACTTAAATTCCTTATTACCTTCCCAACCATACCACAACGAGAAATAAAGCCACCAAGGAAGATGTGGTCTTCCTAAAACTGAATTCATGCACTTCATAGAATGTCAATTTTTTTCACAAATGGAAGATCAAAGACAGTCCAGACTAAACAACACATTACATTGGAATTCCCAACAAGATACTTTGAGGGTCATCCAAAGAGGATTCACGAGGCAACTTCCATAACAGTCGAATTGTGATATAAACTTGATATTAGATTCTAATTTGTTGCTATCCATCAATGCCATTCAATGGAAGTCGAAGAAAAGGATGGATAAATGACTCCAAAGCTAATGTACCAACTCATCCTTCTGTGTACCCACCAATCCCTCGCCATACCTCACAACTTCTAATGTCACCTGGACACTGTCCATTTTTCACCCAAAAAGGGAGATGCCATTCCGACCAATCTTGACTTTTGCCTCTGTGAAAGGACAAGATGGCATCAGTGGCCACGTTTTAAATTTCTGCTCTTCTGCTCTCACTTATTTTTTTGTATACCTTGTCGAGGCTCGTATGAGAGCGAACACACAACGCACAACAAGGGGGGCATGAGACAAGAGGGGTGGGAGTGGGAAGGACAAATAAGTGAGGAACAGAGACATTAGATCTGTGGAAGGGAGAGGGATGGGGCGGGGAACATGGGGAATACAAGATGGACATGACAGGGACTTTCAGGAAGGGAAGCAGGAAATTGCAGGAGGTGGGCTTGGGTGGATTATTGGGGATAGAAAAGATCGAGAATTTGGATGGGGAATGATAAGAGGTGGTGGTGAACAGCTGTTTTGAAGGCCTGGAGGGAAGAATGGGATTGAATAGAGTGAGGGAGTTTATTCCAAAGGCAGGAAAAAGAGGAATGAGAGAGTGAAGTTGAGCAGTGATTCGTGATTTTGGTACTTTTACCAGAAGGGGGTTTTTGGCGGACCTTGAGCGCCCTGCAGAATTGTGGTGGGGACAAATCTCACAGAGAGCGGGGGGGGGGGGGGAGGTGGTGTGGCTGGAGACGAGATGGTAGAAGACAGAAAGACCACTGACCAGCCTGCGGTCAGAGAGTGAGAGGCCCAAAGACTCAACCTCATTGCGGGAGATGCCAATGATCCGAAATGCCTTGGTTTCTAAAGCTTGAAGCCGAGAAAGGTGAGAGGCAGGAGCACCAGCCAAGAGGGGAGAGCAGTACTCCATCAGGTTGCGGATGAAAGCTTTGTAAGTGGCCAGGAGCTCAGGTGGGCCAAGGAAGGACTTTGCACGATGGAGGATTCCCAGTCAGCGACTGTCTTTGGAGGCGAGGTTTGAAATGTGGCTTGCCCAGGAAAGGTCTCATGGCAGATAGTGAGACCCAGAAGCTTGAAAGAAAGGACTTCTTCCAGTGGATTGTTGAGAAAGTGGATGGGGGGGGGTTCTCAACAGTCCTTTTGGAGAGACATAGTGAGAGTGTGAGATTTGTCAGGATTGAAAGACATGTTCCACGTGTTGGACCAGTTTGTGATTTTACCCAGATCTGCAGTGAGCGAAGAAGCTGCTGCTTGCCGGTCTGAGGGATGACAGATGGTACGGCAGAGGGTGGAGTCATCAGCAAAGAGATATAGAGGATTTTCCAGAGAGTCCGAGAGATCATTGATAAAAACCAGAAAAAAGAACAGGGCCCAGAACGCTACCTTGAGGAACTCCAGCCTGGACAGGAAGAGGGGATGAAAGAACTCCATTTAGGGCCACACGTTTACTGCGACAGGAGAGGAAGTCTGCGAGCCATGAGTGGCGATGGCCTTGGATACCATAGGAAGAGAGTTTGGTGAGTAGTGCAGGGTGCCAGACTGTGTCAAAAGCACGTGATATGTCCAGGGATACGGCTCAGATTTCCTGACTGGCATTGAGGACCTCCATCCATTGTTGGGAGAGCAGAAGCAACATATCCAGGGTAGAGTGACCTGGTCTGAAACCAAATTGATGATTGGAAATCAAGCCATAGGAGAAGAGGAAGGATTTCATGTCTAAAGCGATGATCGATTCCATAACCTTGCTGATGATTGGCAGAAGGCTGATTGGTCTGTAGTTGCAGGGATCTGTTTTTGTACCTTTTTTATGCACGGCAGTGATGTTTGCTGATTTACAAGCAGATGGTAGATGACCTTGAGCAAATGAGAGGGTGAATTGAACAGCTTTCCTGCAGAGGGAGCAGGTGTTCCTCTTGGATTTTTCTGTATTTTGCTCCATCCATTGTTCCTTTTATCCTGATAAGTTCCCCAGTCCCTGCTGATGAGAAACATCCCCATAACATGATGCTGCCACCACCATGCTTCACAGTGGGGATGGTATTCTTTGGGTGATGTGCTGTGTTGGGTTTGCACCAAACGTAACGTTTTGCATTTCGGCCAAAAAGTTCCATCTTGGTTTTGTCAAACAAGAAAACTTTTTGCCACATGGCTTCAGAATCTCCAGTGTATTTTTGCATTCCTCAAACAGGACTCAAGGTAGGCTTTTTAAAGTAATGGCTTCCTTCTTGCCGCCGTACCATGCAGATCAGACTTGTGGAGTGCTTGGGATATTGTTGTCACATGCACACAGTGACCAGTCTTTGCCATAAAGACATGTAGCTCTTTCAAAGTTGGCATTGGTCTCTTGGTGGCCTCTCTGAGCAGTCTCCTCCTTACTTAGTCATCCATTTTGGACGGACGGCCTGATCTAAGCAAGGTCTTGGTGGTACCATATGCCATCCACTTCTTAATGATTGTCTTGACTGTGCATCAAGGGATATTTAAGGCATTCGAAAGATTTTTGTACCCATCCCCTGATCTGTGCCTTTCCACAACTTAATCCTGGAGGTCTTTTGAAAGCTCATTAGCACTCATGCCTAGTGTTAGCTTAATGGTTAGGGTGGTGGGTTTGGGATCCTAGGGTCCTGAATTCAAATCCTGCTTGACTGTTGAATTAATACCAGGTGGGTTTGACTCAGCCTGTCATCCTTCTGAGGTCAGCAAAATGAGTACCAGCTTCCTGAGATGATTGAGCCATTTGAGTACCCTGCGTCGGAGTGGTGACCCATCTTGGATTGTGCCCAAGAGCCTAGGAAACTGCTTAGGCAGCACCAATGCTCTGCACAGAGTATGGTCCTAATGGATTTGGATTGCATTGGTGCTCACGGTTGAGTGTTTGCTGTGAAATGCACTACCAAGGAGATGAAACCTACAGAGATGGCTGATTTCATTTTTAAATAATCAGAATCACTACAATTTAACACAGGTGGAGGCCAATTAACTTGGTGTGTGATTTTGAAGGTAATTGGTTACACCTGAGCTAATTTACTGTTGCTATTATAAGGGGTGGATACTTATCCAACCAAGATATTCTAGTTTTGTATTTTTAATTAATTTTCTGAAATTCGTGGAATTTGTTTTTCACTTGGAAGTTGGGGGTTACGATGTTTAAATAAAGGTGGAAACCCTTTTTGTACTGTGTGGGACAATGGTAACCAACTCCCATGTGGTAACCAACTCCCTCATGGTGACCAACTCTCTCATGTCATCTTCACATGCATTTACCCTCCACCTGTTCCAAGTTCCCCATGCCCACTCTGGTTGACTTGACGTCCCCCGTTTTGATAGATGTTCCTCCACCCTATACCCCTCTGCCTCTTTGTCTCCTCCATGCCCAAATCCCTCCTTGCTTCACACACTCCCCGCTCCCTCCTTGCTTCTCTCACTTCGCACCCCCTCTTTGCTTTTTTAACATCCCCCACCCCCTCGTTGCTTCCCCTGCACCATACCTCTTCAATTATTTAACTTGAACTGCATACAGACCCCTCTCTTCTCCTGTGTCCTGGCACCTCTCTTCTCTGCCTGCATCCAGGACCCTCTCTTACCCCCCTGTGTCCCGGCCCCTCTTTTCTTCTCCTTCGTCCCAACCCCTCTCCAATGCCCCTTCATCCCAATCCCTCTCCTCTTCCCCTTTGGCCTGGCCCCTCTCCTCTTCTTTCGGCCTGACCACTCTCTTATTACCCAGTGCCCCGGCCACTCTCTTCTTCCCTGCCCCCTCTCCGCTTTCCCGGTGTCCTGCCCCCTCTCCACTTCTTCGGTGCCTGGCCCCCTCTCTGCTTTCCCGGTGCCTGGCCCCTCTCCGCTTCCCTGGCATCCCACCCCTTCCTCTGCTTCCCATTCATCCCGAACCCTCTACTTTTCCTCGGTGTGCCAGCCCCAATCATCTTCCTCAGTGTCCCAAGCCCTCTCTCCTTCTCATATATCCTGGCCATTCTCTTCCATGGTGTCCCGCTCCCTCTCCGCTTCCCTGGTGTCCCGCCCCCTCCTTACCTCCCCGGTGTCCCGCCTCTCTCTGCTTCCCCGGTGTCCCCATACCTCTCCACTTCCCCAGCGTCCTACCCCTTCTCCGCTTCCCCGGTGTCCCGCCCCCTCTCCACTTCCCTGGTGTCCCGCCCCTCTCTGCTTCCCAGGCATCCAGCCCCATCTCCGCTTCCCTGGTGTCTCGCCCCTCTCTGCTTCCTGGGCATCCAGCCCCATCTCCGCTTCCCCGGTGTCCCGCCCCTCTCTGCTTCCTGGGCATCCAGCCCCATCTCCGCTTCCCTGGTGTCTCGCCCCTCTCTGCTTCCTGGGCATCCAGCCCCATCTCCGCTTCCCCGGTGTCCCGCCCCTCTCTGCCTCCCGGGCATCCAGCCCCATCTCCGCTTCCCTGGTGTCACGCCCCTCTCTGCTTCCCGGGCATCCAGCCCCATCTCCGCTTCCCTGGTGTCCCCCTAACTCTCCGCTTCCCCGGCGTCCCACCCCTTCTCCGCTTCCCGCTCCCTCTCTGCTTCCCATTCATCCCAGCCCCTCCTCTTTTCCTTGGTGTGCCAGCCCCTATCATATTCCTAGGTGTCCCAGGCCCTCTCGCCTTCTCATGTGTCCTGGCCACTCTCTCCCCGGTATCTTGTCCCCTCTCCACTTCCCTGGCATCCTGGCCCATCTACATTTCTCCGGTGTGCCAGCTCCTCTCCTCTTCCCTGGTGTCACGACTCCTCCCCTTTTCCCCGGTGTTCCATCCCTTCTCTGCTTTCCCAGCATCCCACCCCCTCCATGCTCACCTCACATCCCATTCCACATACTTCCACCTCCCCCATTGCATTCTGCCCATCTCCTCCCCTCTTTTCTACTCGCTGCCAACAGCATCTTCTATCCCATCCAAAACTCTTCTCAACATCCAACATCTCAGGTCTTCGCTCCAATTTGAGAGATTCTTGAATCTAAGCTGCCACTGGTAAACATGATATCATATGCCTAACGGAATCCTTCCTCCCACAGGATGTCCCCAATTCCTCAGTGTATCTCCCTGGGTATAGTCTTTTCCTGTACAACAAGCCTGAACCCTGTTCTGGTGTCAGGATTGCAGTTTATGTCAAGAACACCATTTTGGGCATATCTCAATAATTTGATTGTCTGGCAGCCCGCATTGATCTCCAAACTCTGCCTATTGCATCCAAGACCACCTTCTCTGATGGTTCACTGACTTCTTCCACTTCCACATTCAACATGTATCTCTTAACAGGATCCTCTCATTTCTCCCTGTCAAGGCTGGAGTGGCCCAAACCAATATCCTTGGCCAAGTCTTGTTCCTCATTTTCATCAATGATCGTTCTAATTCCATGGAAAACCCTGTGCTTCTTTTTCTGACAATTCCACCATGTGCTGTATCATTGCTCATACTTCAGATCTATATAGAGAGCAGCCTCTTCCCTCGCTGCAAATCTTCATAGATTCAGGAGCTGGGCCAGCACTTGGAATACGTCTTTTGACCCTGACAAATCCCACACACTCCCCCTGAATCTCCAAAAGGATTGTCTGGCAAACCCTCCCATCTGCTTTGTAAAGAGACCACTTGAAGAGGTTAATTACTCAAAGTTTTAGGCTTCACCATATGCCATAATCTTTCTTGGGCAGACATTATTTCCAAGATGGTCTCAAAAGCCAGCCGCTGACTGGACATCCTTTGTCGTGCATGGTCTTTCCATGACCAATCTGAACTTTTGATAGCCTCCAAGACCTCCATTCGCAGCTTGATGGAGTACTGCTCTCCCCGTTGGGATGGTGCCTTTGCCTCACACCTTGCCCTTCTTGATGCCGTGGGAAGCAAAAAGAAATCATTGGGATATCCCGTGATGAAGCTGAGTCTCTTACCCTGTTACTTTTGCATCACGGACAGGTTTTTGGCCTCTCTGTATTCTACCACCTTCTTTGTAGCATTGCACCCCCAAGACTCTGTCCCTCCCAGGTTTTTCCAGGGTGCACATGATTAGCCATACCCTCTTCTTGTTAAACTCACAGAATGCAGGCTCACAGCTCATCTCCACTCATTTGTTCCCCATTTTCTCTTGCCTGTGGAAGTAACTTCCCCAGTCTGTTCAGTCCCATTCTTCGCTCCAGGACTTCAAGCCAGCTATGCTCCACTACCTCAGGTCATCCCTATTCTCCCCCCATTCATACTCATGAACTCGTCTCCAAAATTACCACATTCCCAAGCACTCCCCTTTTCCAGGTTATTGTGGTGTTTCCCCCCCCTCTCCCCCTCCCCTTATTTGTCAGTTTGTTCCTTTTCTATTTCATCCCATCCTTCCTCTTCTTGCTGTGTTTCAGCTTATGCGCAGCTCTTTCACCTCATGCATCCTTCTCCCCCATCTCTCTCTCTCTCTCTCTCTCTCTCTCTCTCTCTCTCTCTCTCTCTCTCTCTCTCTCTCTCTCTCTCTCTCTCTCTCTCTCTCTCTCTCTCTCTCTCTCTCTCTCTCTCTCTCTCTCTCTCTCTCTCTCTCTCTCTCTCTCTCTCTCTCTCTCTCTCTCTCTCTCTCTTCTGTTGGTGTTCCCCCCTTTCCATTTGTTCCATTCCATTTTGTTCTAGCTATTCCACAAGCCTCTCCTATATATATAAAAAAGGGGGGAGTGGAGGTGAACATCAACCTTGATTTTGGAATTTTATAAGGAATGGACTTGTGGAAGAATTTGTGCATCCTTGAGGGACTGGGCAGAGTCAGAGTAACCAGGAGTATGTTTTGTCAGAGGCCTCTATTGGCAGGCAACCACGCTCGGAGCTGGCCGACCACCACTGAACTGAGCCCACTGGAATGTAATGTGTTTGCCAGCCCTCTAGCTAGCCCCTGGCTTGAGTAGCTCCAGTAACCTGCTTGCTTTCTCTCGGGTGAATCTCCCTCTCCTGTTTTGTCTCGTCTCTCTACTCTGCCCTCTCTATCCTCATTCTCTATTGCCAGATGTGTTGCCTCCTTCCCCCTCTTGAATCCCATAACATCTTCCTCACCCCCATGACTGTTCATATGCAAGCAGATTAGATCTCAACTGTTTTCATTTTTTTCCCTTGGTGGTGTCTTGCTTTAGGTGATACTTCTCCTACTGGTCCTGAACAACGGATTTACTTAAGCGACGTTGTCAGCAGGTTCCTCCACTGGAAGGTAACAGCTACTCATAAGACACAAGCTTAATTAATCAGTATTATATAAATGTACAACTCGACATGTAAAATCATGTTACACTCCAAAATGCTATACCCCCAAATTGAAGTTCGGGGGTATAACATTTTGGAGTGTAGCATGATTTTACATGTCGGGTTGTGCATTTATGACCATAACCTTTGGCACTGTCTAGCACCCTGCTCTGCTCATCAAGCTTTCTACCTGTGTCATCCAGTGGCACCTTCATTCATGGGTGCCAACTTCCTCCACGTGTTAAATCAACGGACACTCCTCATTGGGTGTAGATGGAGTGCCCGAAGCTACATTTCTGGTACATAATCACTTTGACTGCGAGCCACATCATGGTTCTAGTTTTGCACGACAAACAAAATGACCTCTCTATTTCCTTAGAAATCACTGTCTTCTACTTTACAAATGAATGAAGATTATGCCATCTGGTACCCAATCTTAACTACAGATTGGCAGCATCCCTCTCAGCAAATCTGAAAAGGATCAGATGCTGGTCTGACACGTGGGACATGCCCTTCAATGTAAAGTCTTATATTCTTATCCTTTTTCTCTGGAAGGATCATCCAGTTGACCCCACCTTTCTTTTTCCTTGATCAACCACTGAAAGCAGGACTGTCCAAACATCTCGATCTTCGCTGTGAGCTTTCCTCAGCAAATCATGTATCAAAACTGGTCTCCAAAGCCAGCCACAGACTGGGCAGCTTCAATTGATGCAAGTCCTTTTTTGATAAATCTGAACTCGTGACCTCCAAGGTCTTTGTCCATAGTGATAGCTCAATGGAGTACCAATCGGCTGTCTCCTTTATGAGTTAGTGCCCCTGATTCACACCTCCCATTTCTGGATGCAGTGTGATCCATAGCTCTCAACAACTTTGACATCTCACACAAAGTAGCAGAGGCACAGGGCTTGTTACTCTCTCATCATAGACAGACAGGGCTCCCTCTCTCTCTCTGATTACTATCACCGATCTACTGGTCTTGCTCCCCATTTTATATCTGCCTTATGCCCCTACCCATCACATCCAGGACACGTATGTTCCATCTCCTCGATAACTATCCAAAATCCATGCTTACTGCTCACCTTCACTCCTTATTTATTTTTTTCTTTCTCCTTTTGGAATGAACTCCCTGAGTCAGTACAATCCCACTGTTCCCTCCAGAGTTTCAACATAGTACACCAACATCTCTTGCTATCATCTATCCTCACCCTTCATCTTTTGGCCACCCGTCAACCACATCCAAACCCACTCTTGTTTCCGAATATCTTTTTCTCTCCCTCTCTTTCCTCTCTTCTCATGTTTTCCCATCAGTTCATCAATAAACTTTCTTCGTTACCTCCACCACCGAAGGTGGACGGAGGTCATGCTTTCACCGCTGTCTGTCCGTTTGCCTGTGAACAGGATATCTCAAAGCATTGACAACGGATTCGGACGAAATTTGGTGGAGAGGTTGGGTGTGTGACAAGGAAGAACTGTTTCGATTTTGGTGAAGACCCGAATCCAGATACGAGAATTATTTTAAAATGTTTTAAGTGATTCTTCACCATTGAAAGATGGGGCCAAAAACGATATATACTGTATCGCATGATATCTCATAAAGTTATGGAAAAGTTATGGCAAAACGAGGTAGATAAGTTGGTCAGGTGACAACAACAAACCGATAAGATTTTGGAGGTCTGGATGCAAATCCGACCTATCAGTGCGATACAAAACGTATGCTGTTCAGCCCGGTGGAGGTATGCACTCTACCGCGTGCCGTTCTAGTTTACGGTTGTTCCCCAACCACCCGACACTGGCTGTCTCTTACCATTTTATAATCAGTTACCTTGTTCTTTCCATTAGCTTATATTTTGTACAGCAAAAAAAATCCTTTATTCCTGATCCTTGACCATACTAAAACAGAAGACTGTTCTTATCCATAAAAGGCTCACCAGCATGCTACATTAAAATGGCAAGGTGTCTGGTGTGCTAATGCAAATGATGCAAGTCGTCATTTTGAGAAATGGATGCATTAATCATTATTTTACACCCAGGGTTTCATCTCTTTACTATCTCCTCGAGCAACTGATGCATCTTGTCTTTTCTGAATAATGAAGGCCCAACATCAGATGAAGTATCACAACAGGCTAGTGCTCCATGCGTTCCCTGAGACCCTAACTCGTGAGAGGTCAGGTTGCTTGTTGACCACGAGCTGGGGTCGCAGGAAGCGTGCGAGGCACTCTGATGAAAGCCTCAGTCCGAAGGTTTATCTTTGTGAGTTTCTCATCACACGTAGTCAAGGCTGAAATTCTGCACGTTCGGTTTTGGGCCTCGATCGGGCCTGATGTATTTCATCTTGTGATGAATTAAGAATTCATCAAACGTATGTTAAAATCAGAAAATTCGTTTATTGAATATGTGATTTCATGAAGATTAAGCCTGGAATACCAAATGAGTATCCTCGATCTGTATCTGTAGTGCTGGACTTTGTGAATTAGTTCATGATGGTTGGCATTATGATGAATGGTCGTACAGTCGTTCCAAGTAAACATAATTAAAATGCTATCATGATATTTGCTGCTGGAAAAAGAGGGGGGATAGATAGGAACTAAAATAATAAACTAAATATAATACAATGCAGTATTTGTTTCAGGTGAAAGACAATTGAGCACATTATAATAACCAGACTATGAAGGTTTGCTGGCTCGTGATATTGGTGAGTGATCTGCTAGTTGTGCGACTAGTGGAACAAGTTAGAAATCAAACTTTGAAAAGATTTTGTGATGATTAAGGGATAGTGAAAACAAGTTCACCTCAGCAGATATGAACAAATGAAAGAAGTTTTGCAAGTTCGATATGTGTTTGGTGAAGGTAGATGTTCTTCTTTTAAGACAAAGCATTTCCAATAGTGCTCGAGGTCCTTTTTTTTTTCCTGCTAATCGTAGCCTTCACCTTGTCTTGGTGCAGGGAGAATGTGCCAGTGTGAAGAGAGCTGTGCTGGTGCCTTTAAAAACATTTGCCAGGCTTGATGAGAAGCACTAGCTGCATCATGTTGATAATGCTGAGATTGGGTTGCTTTGGAGAAAAGATGGCCAACAGGATGCTCAAAAGCACAGAATTTTTGTCTACACTTGGATGTAAGGCATTTCTCACTTGAAGTCTTTGTTAGAGTCTTGAAGTGGGAAAACCTGGAAAATAAAAAAGAGCCATGGAAAATGCTACATGGAGTTTGCTCTTTGTATTCTCATTGTGATAAACTGCTGCAGTGAACCAGGCTCTGTCTTCTCTTTGAGACCAGCCACAGCGGTGTATGGCTGTCTTGGCGATATGCTGCAGCGCAGGAGCATTCCTTCTGGACCTGAGACTTGGGGTCTCCAGAACAAGGCCTGTGCTAAACAAGGACCTTTTTGGATGGATCTGGACCTGTGTCCACAAGCAGTGTTTCTACCTAGTTTTACTGCAAAGTGGAGAACATCCCGTAGACAGCTGCTACCGCAGTGTGGCTCCCCACTATACAGAGGGTGAGACAGCATGCACCTGCTTACATCAGCTGTTCCTCTGAAAGGATGGAAGTGTACTGTGGTCAGGTGCTATAGGGCATGCTCACTGATGCATTCCCGGTGTTTCTTACTTTCACCAGGACTGAGATTCTCCCATGCTTCCAGAAAGAGAATGCAGTGACTTCAGCAAAGCTTGCGGCATTGACAAAAAATACCAAGAAGGAAATGTTCCCTTTGTCTGTCAAATGTCAATTGTGTTGAATCTCGAAGGATTTTGATCTGTACTGAGAATTAATGTAAGAATGTAAGGCTAAATTGATTTACTTGCTATACTGTACTAAAGTGTAAATATGATGTACATTGTTAATGGTTGATTGTGTGCATCACAGGTGATTCACATAACTAGCTGAATCTGTAATGTTTGTAAAGTTGTGTGTGTTGTTTCAAATAAATGGGTGTATTTGTGCAACCCTGGAATTGCTTTTACTTGTGAACCAATCATGTACATAGTTTGAGATGTTGAATCGTATAAAGTGAAATGTGTGATCTGACCACAGCGGAGAGTAAACCACTCAGCTCATTACTCATGGTACAGGTCATACAGGTCAAAAAAAAAAAACTATGTGCAATGACATGTGAAAATCGAGGAGGTTAACTGGACTTTGGATTCTGTGTGATACCTTGGATTGGCAACAGGTCTTAAAATCATGGAGCATTGTAACATCACACATCCATTTTACGAGGCTATACTTTGTTAACATGAGAAAAGCAACACAAGTTTATTTCATTCAAACATTTTAGGTGACTGTTAAATTTACAAGTCACAAAGCCCTGCCAGTAGACTATTTGGCCTAAAACTAGTAAACACCCATAACCATTATAAACATGAGTAGCGAGCTATCATGTGCAGCCTGTGGCTGGTGGTTGCATCATTTTCTGGGGGCAGGTCTGTGCTGCTGATGCAGCACCCTCTATTACGAGTATACTGGTACTCATTTCACCAACCTCAGAAGAATGATAGACTGAGTCAACCCCACCTGGTGTTAATCCAACGCCGACAGGGGCTTGAACTTAAGACCCGAAGATACTAAGCCAGCCACCTTAACCATAAAACCAACCAACATCAGGCTTACAAACCTGATCGAGTTAGTTACTAAAGATATGAATGAACTAAATGTGTTTTCTGTTGCCATTAATGACGTTCCCATTATATAATAAATTTCTAATTATTTACAGAAACAATAAACTTGTTAAAAACATGGGGATGAGTTGACTTGAGTGATGGTGATGGGTGAGGTGAGCTAACTTGGGGGTGATTTGGACCAATACAAACGAACCTTTACCAAACAGTCAAGTCTATAAAGCTAGAATACGGCACTTGGTATGTTCGTTAAAGGATTCAAAAACTGAGATACAAGTATAAAGAAAAGTTATTTGATGGAGTTTGAATTTGGCAATTCCTTCAGAGGCATTTCAAGGAACTTCAACACTGGAGGTGACCTCCAGGCACATCAAAGCCTGCATTATTATGACCAACCTATGGTTCATTGTCCGTGCTCTATCCTTTTTTTTTTAATGCTGAGCATCAAGCAAGGAATCGCACGTACAATTTTTAGTCTTCCAAGACCACCAACCTTCCACCGACCACCGGCTCCGTGAAGGCACGTGACGAAATATCTGAAGTTGTTGTTGTGGTTTTTTTTTTCTTTTCTTTTTTTTTAGTCTATCACGAATTTTAAAATATATTCGGACATTTGCTTTTAAGTTTCGACGTCGACGTGACAATATCTTCAAACAGGAAATATTCACAGAGGAGGAACGAAGAATAAGACATGAGCAAACTGAAGAGGCAATCGGACATGACGGAACGGCACCTGACGAAATATCGGAAGTTATTGTTGTTATTTTTTTGTAACGCTGCCAATACGCCATTTACGGTAGCTGTAAATTAGAAACACGTTCAGTAAGTTCTGTGATCGTCCAGAAGACGTCAACAAATACGTCAATATGCGTCGGAGGTACGTTACACATAGGTTCAAAGCACGTTACTCATAGGTTAGAAATAAGTTTTGGGTACGCTAAGCATTACCTCGATGTGTTTCGACTTGTGAGTAACTTACAAGTAACGTGCTTCGACGTGTGTCAACGATCGTGTAACGTGCCTACAACACGTTACTCATAGGTTATAAATAAGTTTTGGGTACGCTAAGCATTACCTCGATGTGTTTCGACTTGTGAGTAACTTACAAGTAACGTGCTTCGACGTGTGTCAACGATCGTGTAACGTGCCTACAACACGTTACTCATAGGTTATAAATAAGTTTTGGGTACGCTAATCATTACCTCGACGTGTTTCGACTTATGAGTAACTTACAAGTAACGTGTGTCGAGATGTGTCAACGATCGCATAACGTGCCTACAACTTATGGCCAGCGTAGCGGAATGTGTGAGTCATATGCTGGCATACGTCGTAAAATTTCA
This sequence comes from Eptatretus burgeri, assembly GCF_056783735.1. Classification (NCBI taxonomy): domain Eukaryota; kingdom Metazoa; phylum Chordata; class Myxini; order Myxiniformes; family Myxinidae; genus Eptatretus; species Eptatretus burgeri. The sequence goes on along the minus strand of NC_140962.1, from coordinate 21,206,651 downwards.
AGCATGCTAAAATTTGAGGACAACCGCAAAGTACAACGATGAAAGCCAGCGTACTACGACGTATGGCAGTGTTTTTCAGCGTGCTCTTAATGATATCAAAACTTACCCATAACGTATTCGACGTGTGCCGGCGTTTTAGACAAATTTTTAATAAGTCGGCATACGTTGGCTAAATCGTCAAGGTGTGACAGCGCCTTAAGAGGTGAAAGTGTGGCATCTGTGGGCCACCATTACAGGATCAATGAATCGACTGCGCGATAAACGAGAGTCAAATATCCGTGCAAGTGTTCCCAACAGCAAAGCACAAAAGTCTCATTCTAGTCTCTTGGTCCTCATATTGAAAGGATGGAAAAAGCTCTTAATGTTTGGATCGAGGACCAAACAGAAAAAAGTATCTTAGAGTGGACTGGTGATGCAGGAGAAACCAATTTGGATTTACTCCTTTGAGTGGACCGGTGATACAGCAGAAACCATTGCAGATTTATCAACGTTTCCACGAGGCACCTGAGGCCAAAGGCTCCAGTTTAACCATGGCAGACCATGATGCTGTGAAAAACTACCCACCGCAGCTCATGGAACTAATCGAGGCAAAGTGATTTATGCTGGAGCAGGTTTTTAATGCTGAAGAAACAGGATTATTTTGGAAGAGGATGCCATCCTGTACATTCCTGTCCGAGCAGGAAAGATCTGCTGTGGGTCAAGGTGACTGAGGATCGTCTTACCCTTCTTCTTTGTGGCAATGCAGCAGGCGGCTTCATCGTGCTCCTGATGATCCAACAACCATCGTGAGTTCTACATCAACATTTTTCGAACCTCGACCAACACCATCATCATCATCCCGAGCTAAGTCTTGTGTTTTCTATTTATGGCAGAGTACTGTACAAGTACATAATGTTATTACCCTCACCCATCTCGCTATTTTTGAAAAATTTTAAAAGGTAAAAGTCTTGTTTTTATTTATTTTATACTCCATTTATTGTGTTTACTAGTTTATTTCAATGTTTTATATATTTCTTAGACATGTCTATTTTTTCATTTGTGTTGTGTTTATGTCTGGCGACCGTCAATCTTTCTCTATACTTTCTCGAAGCCCAGGAACCAATCCCCCCTTTTCCCATTGGCCCTTGATTTTAACTAACATGCCATTTTTCAGGAACATAACCCCCATAATATATATATATATATATATATATATATATATATATATATATATATATATATATATATATATATATATATATATATATATATGTCAGTGTTTGTCCATCCGTCAATAAATCTGTCTATCAGTCTGTCTCCTCCATAATTTCAAAACCATGAAAGCCAGCGGTCCCAAATGTGCATGCAGACTAAGGGAACTCCAAGGTAGTGCATGAGTGAAAATTGGGTATTTGGTTTAATTTAAACACCCATTTTGAAGATAAATAATTAACGGCCTTATTTAACTATCCTTTATCAAGGCTCATTTATGATCACCTCATTGTCCCTCGCTGGGGTCTTAATTTGCCATTGTTTTGGCCTGCTCGACAATGCCTTGACTTGGAACAGGCTACAATGGTTTCTTAACGATAAAGTTTTTTTTTCACTTTCCTCACTCATATCATTGAATGCCTGATCATCGTACCTTCAAATCGCTGGAAACATTGCAATGCTTATAAACACTTGGAGACGCCAGCGTTCGTGGCGTTATTTCATTTCCACACATGCAATAACCTCCAGAATCTCTTAATCTGAGCCAAATTTCAAAATGGAAACTTCTTTATTTACTTCAGAAGTAGTTCCGACTGCTAAAAAAAAGAAAGTGTTCATTTGTTCAATTCGGATATCGCTTGACATTCCGGGCATCTCCGGGTACATGATGTTTATATGACCCATCGACGATCGCTAATCGCTTGCCAAGCCAACCATTCCTTATCAACCGTTTTGTTGGAGTGCTTGCTTGAGTGCTTAAGCCACATGGTGAGCGCTCCACAATATTCCTACTGTCACTCAATATATCGATCAACTCAACCAAAGTTCAGGGCCCATTCGCCTGTGTTGGCCCTGAGTTGTCGGGTGGTGGCTTGCTCGCTGACGCTGCAATAAAATTTACATCACATTTCCCCTTTTTGTACAATCTTTCATTATATGACCTGTCACTTCGGCATAGATAGATATATATGAAATATTAAACGTTTTGTTTTTAAAAGTTTCTTTAACCGTTTTGTTGGAGTGCTTGATTGAGTGATTAAAGCACTTGGTGAGTGCTCTTCAAAGTTTGATGACAATACCACGGCTCGGTTCTCCATCGGGACATCTCCAATGTTAAGAAGGCAAAATAAATTAGATGATTACAATGAGTAAAAAAAGTTTTCAGATGTTAGAAAGCAATGAATTGCCATATCACAGCAGTATAGCCAAGAGGTACGCACACTCACTCAAAGCTGTCTAGTCTGGGTTCGAATCCTGACCAAGTTATAAACTGTCATCCCGGTGTTTCACAGGCAGCATGATTCATCAATGTGCCTGCCGTCCCTTGGATAGATGTTAAACTGGACGTCACACCGACGAGAAATCCTCTCCTCTCCCCTCCCTTCTCCCCCTCCCCACTCTCCCCTCCTCACTTTCCCCTTCGATCCCCCCCACCCTCCTCCAATCTTCCTCTCTCACCAATTTCCCAATCTTACCCCTCCCTCTCTCACCAATCTTC
>NC_140962.1:21131462-21201462 GCF_056783735.1 Eptatretus burgeri | reverse complement strand
ATATTTCGTGAAGATCGGAGTAAAATGTGACATTGAGGTGATTGACATACAAACAGACCGACAACAGACCAGAATAACAGACCACACTAACAAATGTAGTTGTGAATCTTCGATTTTGCAAGTAACAAACAGTTAAACAATCAGGGGTGAAAACATCAATTTCATCCACGTCCACCTTCGGTGGCGAAGGTAAAATTATTTGAATTATCTTCCAGCATCAAATGGTGCTAACTCCAACCATTCGTTGGAGCTCTTTTGCTCTGATGAGGAGTAAAGCCCAAAAAGTCAGCACCTTGTGGTCTTTGGCGGTGAATAACTCACGTATGTTAGCGGTATGTTTTATTTGTTTGTTGGGACAGCACTGTACTTTGTAATGTAACGTCAATTTAGTTCAACACCTGCCCCCTGGTGGATCATTAATGTCAGTATAACCTCCAGTTGTGAGCATTTTGTGGATTGATCCAGTTTATCTTTGAAAACAAGTTATTTCATTTTGAAGAGTATTTTCAGTTTTACCCATCACTGGTTATTCTATGCTTGTCTATTCATTGCCAAGGGAATGTGACATGATTTCAAGTTATTTCAAATTTTTGTGTGACAATTGCAATGGGTCTAGCAACGTCTGCACACACACATAGAAACACCAGAAATAAATACAAAAGTGGAAATTTTTTTTTTAAATTGTGGATGAAAAAATGAAACAAATTCAAGATGACTAATGAGGACAAAAAAAAAACAAGAGTTCATAAGATGAGATGTACTATACTCTTAACAGGGCGTTGATGCTGCCAAAGCAGTTTCCTGGGAAAGGTTCTGCTGGGTGGTTGCCATTGCCTTCCCAGCAGTCAGTAAGGTCAGGAAATTGGGATTTGTTCATGTTGCCGGCAATGGCTTGCAAACTCTTTGCCGAGGTCACAGTGGGATCTTTAATGTCCACCAAATAATGCTGGCAGAGTTGGAACCTAGTTTAACGGCCATCCGAGGGACGACACGCACATTGGTGCCTCGCAATGCCTGTGTGCAATGAAGAAATATTGTAAGAAAGCATCTCAAAATGGAAAGCACGTCCATATCCACTTTGTACTTTCTCAGGGCACTGCCTCAGAACATGTAATTGCAGATTCCTTCTCCTTCATCGATGCCATATGGTCCGTCACACATCTAAACAAGAATTCCACAATGTGCTCACAATGTGCTCACGAATATCCCACTGACAAAAGTGATAAAATGTGCGTGCATCTTCTGTATCATAATGACTTGACACCCCCTCCGATCTCTGAGTCTGTCTTCGTTGAATTAATGAATATGGCGACTCGTTCTGTCGAGTTCAGTTTCAATGTTTCCTCAGATCATTGGTGCCGTGATGGGATCCCCTCTAGGCCCTTTCTTGACAAACATCTTTGAAGGTTCCTGTGAAAAATGTGCCTTTGCAGATCCACATCCTGGGGTTCAACCCACTTCCATCTATTGCTGGTACATAGATGACATCCACTTTGAGTCAACCTCAGCATATAAAGTCTTCTTGACATAGCTGAACTCTTTCCATCCATCCCGAGAGTTCACCTTAGGGATGGAATGCTCCAGCGTACTTCCCTTCTTGAATACCTTAGTTGAGAAATCGTTCGACGCTTATATAACCACAGTCTACCGTAAGTCTACTTCTACCGGACAGTGTCTCAACGGTTTGAAAACCAGATCAAGCAGACAGTGTCCAATTCTTACTATGCTGTTCAACCACGAGTGGTTTTCACCACCCACCGGTTGCTTCCGTCAGTCCAAAAATATATTCTGCCTGCCTCTCATCTAAGTAAGATTATTTACGAATTTCAGTACTAGTGTGATGTTAGGTACGTGGGCCGCATATGTTTGAGATTGAAGGTTCGTATTGAACAACACTTACCTTTGGGGATCAGACGGGGTCAGTCAACTGAACAGAGACGACCAACTCAGGCTTGTAAGAATGTACATAATGCGACAACCATTCCCTGTGCCTCTGCAATTGGTTACCATTACTGAATAATCCTCAGTGTGCAGAGCAATGTCACATTGGCTCGTTTAAAATCCTGAGTAGAGGATGCAGTTTCGCTCACATTCGTGCAATGGAGGCCACATTCATCAGGTAAACCAACCCTAATCTTTGTGGACAGAAATAATTTGTCCAAACTTTATATCTCTTTTGACTATGATGGCTTGACTGAGACAACTGTACCACAGTCAATGTTGAGTCATCATGAACCCCCCCCCCCCAACTAGCCCTCAGCTAATTAGCATTACGTTTCCGCCAGTACTTTGGTGATTCCACTCTGCCGAATCACTATTCATGATGGTTCATTTCTGCCTACTCATGGTTACACTAACCAGGTAATCCCGTCCTTTCTTTCTCTCAACCAAACTATGTTGAGGATATTACATTGTAACTTTATAAATGAGAGTTTGGTGCTTCTTCTTCATCTGCTTGCGGTTTTATCCTGAGGAGTGCAAGTCGAAAAGCTTTGATAATGTCTATTTTATTGAAATGCATATTTCTATTGCATGAAATTTCTCCATTCATTGTTATTTCCATTGTATGTAATTTTCCCTTTCCATTGCTATTTATATTGCATGTAATATGACTTTTTCCATTGTTATTTCTATTGTATGTAATCTGACTCTTTCCATTGTTATTTGTATTGTGTGTAATTTGACTTTTTCCATTCTTATTTCTGTTGTTTGAAATTTGACTTTTGCCATTGTTATTTATATTGTATGCAATTAGCCCGATTCATTGTTATTCATATTGTATGTGAGTTGCCACATTCATTGTTATTTCTATTACATGTAATTTTCCCTATTCATTGTGATTTGTAGTTTATGTGATTTGCCCTTTTCATTGTTGTTTACATTGTATGTCATTTGCCTTTTTCCATTACTGAATAATCCGCAGTTGTTATTTCTATTGTATGTTGAATTTGACTTTCTCCTTTGTTATTTCTATTGTACACAATTTGCCCTCTTCATTGTTATTTATATCGTATATAATTTGCCCTATTCATTGTAATTTATATCATATATAATTTGCCCTATTCATTGTAATTTATATCGTATATAATTTGCCCTCTTCATTGTTATTTATATCGTATATAATTTGCCCTATTCATTGTAATTTATATCGTATATAATTTGCCCTATTCATTGTAATTTATATCGTATATAATTTGCCCTCTTCATTGTTATTTATATCGTATATAATTTGCCCTATTCATTGTAATTTATATCGTATATAATTTGCCCTATTCATTGTAATTTATATCGTATATAATTTTCCCTCTTCATTGTTATTTATATTGTATATAATTTGCCCTATTCATTGTAATTTATATCGTATATAATTTGCCCTATTCATTGTAATTTATATTGCATGTACAGTAACTTGACTTTTTCTACTGTTATTTCTTTTCATGTAATTTACTCTTTCCATTGTCATTTCTATGGTATGTAATTTGCCACATTCGTTGTTATTTCTATTGCATGTAATTTTCCCAATTCATTGTTAATTATACAAATCTGGAGACAGCGATGGTTCACGAGCAATGTACACGGTTCGCCTTTTCTTATTTTTGACCTTCGAGGGGACGCCACGGGCAAACTGGTGGGAATCGGGAAAAACGTAAATGATGAAAGTTGCAGTACTCGAAGAGCACGACTTGCATACCAACTTTCATTCGAAACAGTTGAAAACCCGAGGAGCTCGATGCCCAGTTTATTGATTTTTTTGACATTTTCTAAGTTCGTGACCTTGTGACCTTGACCTTGGGATGAAAATGAAAAATCGAGCTCCGTGGGGCTATGCAGGTGCCATTGGGCTATTCCAAATACCGAAACCCCTGTCAGATTCGACAAACCCCCGAGGAGAAGATGTAACTTGAAACCGGCTACCCCCGAAAAACACATGTTTTTGGGGCGTGGCTCCACCTATAATGGGCGCAGCATGCCCATTCTCAGGAAAACACAACAAGATCATGATATAAACCTCCCACCCAAATTTTATCAGGATCGGATCAAAACCCACGGAGCTATGCTCGGGACAGACAGACAGACAGACAGACAGACAAGCCGGTAGGCGGACATGGGTAGTCGACTACCCAATAGAACCTGATGTGATGGGCCCGTTCGATGGGGAATGACCTGAGGATTAAGCACAAGAAAATTCATTATTACAGCTTCAAGGGTTTATGCTGCAGATTGTTTTTTGTTAAAATACCCCCACATTTAAAGGTTTTTTGGCCGTTGCTAAGCAATGGTGGGGTCCATAGCAACGGTTCTTTCTTACACATAACTAGGACATACCATGAACCTACCATACCAGTTTCATGTATATCTGACTCATAGTCTCTGAGATAAAACGAATTTCGTTTTTTTTATTGTTTTCGACCAGGGTTCATTCAAAGTCTATCTTCTCTGACAGTTTTCATAGGATCCGGCTGGAAAATTTTGACAATATGGCTGAATGTACTGCCCACAGTCGCTCGTGGCCCGATTTTTGATTTTCGAAAAATTTTTTTTTAATGATTTTTCAAATGTTTCAAAGTCCCGTTGCTGGGCAACGGTGGTGTACATAGCAACCGTTTTCATTTGCACAGAACTAGGTCATGGTATGAACCTACCAACCAAGTTTCATCGAAATCGCCATTGTATTTATGGAGCACTGGACCGAACAGAGGGACAGACAGACAGACAGACAAACATATAATAAGGGAAGAAGTGATAATAAGGATGATAAGGAAAAAGTGACAATAAGGGTAGAACAAATTTCAAAAAAATAAATTATTTTTAATTTTTTTTTTTCGACTACATCGACTGCCCAACATATCGACGGAAATACTGATAATAAGGGTAGAACAAATTTAAATTTTTTTTTTCGACGAGATCGACTAGCCAACAGACAGACAGACAGACAAACATATCGACGGAAATACTGATAATAAGGGTCGAAAAAAAAATCTCAAATTTTTTTTTCGACTACATCGACTACCCAACAGACAGCCAGACACACACCCATAACGAATATAGTGGTCACTTACTGACCCGTCAACCAATTATATGTGATTTGACCTAATCATTGTTATGTCTATTGTATGTAATTTCCCTTTTTCCATTGTTATTTATATTGTATGCTTGGTGTTGGCTTAATGGTTTGGGTGTTTGGGTTTGGGATCCCTGGAAGAGTTCAAATCCCACTTGGCTGTTGAATTAATACCAGCCAAGGTTGACTCTGCCTATCATCCTTCTGAGGTTGGCAAAATGAGTGCCAGCTTGCTGGTATCCTGTGTTGGAGTGGTGACCCATCCAGGATTGTTCCCGATGGCCAAGGAGATTGCTTAAGCAGCACCAACGCTCTGCACAGAGTTTGGTCCCAATGGATGGATTTATACTGTGTGTAACTTGACTTTTTCCATTGGTATTGCTATTGTATGTAATTGGACTTTTTCCATTGTTAATGCTATGGTATGTAATTTAACTTTTTCCATGGTTATTTCTATTGTATGTAATTTGCCCTCTTCATTGTTATTTCTATCACATATAATTTGCTCTATTCATTGCTACTTATATTATATGCAATTTGCCATCTTCATTGTAACTTATATTGCATGGAATTTGACTTTTTCTATTGGTGTAATTTGACTTTTTCCATTGTTATTTCTATTGCATGTAATTTGCCCTCTTCATTGTTATTTCTATCATATATAATTTGCTCTATTCCTTGCTATTTATATTACGTGCAATTTTCCATCTTCATTGAAATTTATATTGCATGGAATTTGACTTTTTCCATTGTTATTTCTATGGTGTGTAATTTGACTTTTCCCATTGTTATTTATATTGTATGTAATTTTCCCTATTCATTGTTATTTCTATTTTATGTGATTTGCCCTATTCATTGTTATTTCTAATGTCTGTAAGTAGTGTCAAAAGGGAGGCTTTGCCACAGTAATGTCTACCATTCCTCAAAGTCGCAATATCCTCTCGCTTACGCTCACTCATATTTCTCCTTTTCAAACTGGTACACATTACTTTGTCATAGTGCTCCCTTTGACATAACTCTCCCTGCCGGGGCTGGGCTTCGCCCCCTTTCATATGATAATTTCTTTAATCAAATTGAGTAGTCATAATAAGAGTATGTTTTTTCAGGAATAACTTAATTTATTCATAAATTAAAAATAATGCAGCTATTGCCTGTTAAAACCCCATTTTTTTGATTAATACTTATACTTTAAACCCATAAGGTGATGTATTTATTCCATTGCTCATGATATATCTTTTATTATCAAATGCTGTTCGAGCTTTCTTACTAACAGTCTCTCAGAATATGTTGTTTCTATTTTTGAACAAGATTCATCTCTCTATAAACATGCTTTCTCTTCCACATATATTGAAGGTAACGTTGAAAGTTCATGGTCTCCTTTAATACACTCTTCTTTAATAGACGTTTAAGTTTATTTTCACATTTGAATTCATTTAATCCTCTCGTTAAGTATTTATAAGCATATGCCTTTGATCTAACACCTACAAATTCACTTTGTATCTTTTCACCTAATTCATCTTTAAATTTACCAACAACCTCTTTATTCTTATTTGAAAAGAGTGGGTTATTAGGATCATAATTACTTGTATCATAAATATCTTCATCTTCTTTCATATCCTTATAAACATCATCTGTAGTTATCTCTAGTATGAAGCTATCCATATCCATATATAGCAATACAATATTCTCACCATCTTTTCTTTAGCTTATTATAAAAGTAATCATACATTAAGTATTTTGCAAGATCGAAAACAGATGTTCACACATCAATCGGTTTATCCATCTTTATACTCTCTTTATTCAAATGAACAGTACAAAAATTATTGTACTGTTCTAAATATTTCTACTCTTTTAAAGCTTGGTTTATTTATCAACTTCTCTGCCTGCTTCCAAGTTGTAGCAAGTCTTACATTTTGTATATTCCTTATATTTTCCATTGTTTTACCAAATACAGCATTATTCATCAACTTGTAAAAGTCCTTCTCAAAATCATTTTTCGCCTTGGTTCTCATCCTTGTATTATAATCAATATGTTGACCTAACCAGTGACTTTGACTAAACTTTTGTGTCCTATGTACCTTTTTAACTTGTAGTCCTGCTTCTATAAATTGCTTTAGATTTCTTTGATGTAAAACATACTTCTCATTATCAAACAATGTTGTTAGTAATTTAGTTGTCAGAATATATATTTAACTCATTTGAAGAACTAAAGAAATGTTGTTGATAACCACCGAATAGCTCTTGATTGGTGATCTCTTTTTCAGCTCCATAAGGAAGATCTTTAGGTTTGCTATGAAGTTCTCTAGGATAGTTTAAATCTACTTCAAAATAATACCCATAATCCTGTTTCTCTAAATTTTCTTGACTTGTGGAGATTATATCATCTAAGATAGATTTGAACTCGTCTTCTTTCACTCATTGAAAATTGCCATATGGTTGAGATTCAGACATTGCCCAGCCATACAAGTTATTCACATCAAAATACATTAAATAAGATGTGGGCTTATCAGGTGAGAAGTCTGGAAGATATTTATTATTTGCCTAAGCATATCTCTTTGAACAAACTTGTGAAATTCCTCCTTTTTTAGCCTTCTCAATCATCAAGAGCATATATACATCACTTAGAAGATCAAGGGGTTGTTTAGCCATTTTTAACATAGCGCTCCAGGCTAGTTCAGGAGATGTATAATCATGGATAGGATCAAGTCCATAGGAATCGTTATTATAACAAACTTCTCTAAATTTCTCAAATACATCAGCGAGTAATAAAACATCAGTTATTAAATAAAGGTCATGATATTCGCCATATTCTTTATCTCAAACTCTTTCCAAACTTGTTTTGCTCTTTCATATTCTTCACCCGTAATGTGACATCTTCCTAACTTGTTATAAAAACGCTTTTGAGGAGGAACTCTTGTTTCTTCAAATCTTTCAAAGAAATCCATGTAATCACATGGGTAAATGCTCTTTTTAGTAAGAAGATAAATATCTTTACCCAAGTCAGCTTAAGTCCTAAATTGACTAGAAAGTCTAGGAAAAGAGGAGATGTTTGAAACCAAAGAACTTAGAGGGCTTGTCATAAATTTATGTCAAGAAATCTAATATTTGTATTTACTCCCATTTCACGAGTATAAATCTGTTTTGTAAATGAGATGTAATTTTGATCTGTATTAAGGCCCGGTCACACCTTGACGTTTTAGCCAGCGATGGCAACGTATTAAAATGTATGTAAAACGCTGGCTTACGTTGAACTTTTGATGTTTTTTTTTTAAAGATTCGGACGTATTCATAGCGACTTGGTCTTATGTATAACGCATTGGTAATGAACACAGAACGTTTCGTTGTGTTATAGATAACTTATACCAACGAATGCTGAACCTGTTGTCGGCCTACACAACCTATGCCCAACGATAGTCTAACTTAGGCATAGCACGTTCCATGCATCGCCGACGATGTCGTGACGTAGCCTATGAAAAGGCTGACGCACAACGATTCGAATCATAACTGCCGTAGAAATGGAAGTGTCAACATCGCGGTCACACCTTGGCGATCTTGCCAGCATATGCCGACCTAAGAAAAATGTGTCTAAAACGTTGGGGCACGTCAAATACGGTATGAATAAGTTTGGTATACGTGAGTAGAACGCTAAAGTACGCTATCATACGTCGTAGTAGATAGAGTACATCAAGAAATTTTAAACATGTTCAAAATTTTTGGACGTACTCGGCGTATGACACACGTTCCGCATGCGATGGGGATAAGTTTTACACACGATATGTGGACGCTTACACACGTCCACAAAGGCTACTTATAAGCTACTCATAAGTCGAAACACATCGCGGTAATGTCTTTTTTTACGCGAAACTTATTTCTAACTTATGTTTGACGTGCTTTGAACCAATTCTTTACGTAGTCCCAACACACATCGACGTATATAGACGTATTCCAATGACGTCTTCCAGTCGACAAAAAAATTAATTAACGTGTTTCTAGCTTACAACTGCCATATAAAGACGTGTTCCCAGCGGTTTTGGGAATTGGTATATAAAAATGCTGCTCATAAAAGGGGAACCCAACAGTGTTTTCGAGTCCTTTTTGAGTCGATGTCCATGTCAGCAGTATCAGTATCAGTACCAGTATTAGTATTAGTAGTAGTTTGTTCATGTTGGCAGTGGTAGGTGAGTGTGAGGGGGAGGGTGTGGGTTATGATGGATCGTCCTTGCGTTTAACGATTTAAATGATAAACTCAACGATTTAAATGGCTGCATCTCCACTATTGAAAGTAGACGCTTGTGCTCAACAATTGGATTTTTTTACACTCCACGACTTTTAAACGGTACCACTCAGCTATTTTCATTGTTTACAATGAACGATTTAAATTGCTGTCACTCGCCTTTGTTTTTTGATGCTGGGTTTGGAAATTTGAAGCGTTTCTTCTGAACGTGTTAAAACGCTCAAACTCGACTATTTTAAATAGACGCTGCCGATGGACAATTGGAATCATAGCCAAGCTAGACATCGAAGTGTGAACATCCTCGTCATGCCGAAGAAAAGTTTGAAGAATGCTGCAAATAAGTGTCCTGGCCGTGGCCGTGGACGCTGACGCAAGGACGATCCATTATACCGACGTCTTTCAGCCTATGAGTAACTTAAAAGTAACGTCTGTCGATGTGTGGCAACGATCGCGTAACGTGCCAACAACACGTTAATCATAGGTTAGAAATAAGTTTCGGGTACGCTAAACATTACCTCGGCGTGTCTCAACTTATGATTAACTTACAAGTAGCATGTGTTGACGTCTGTCAACGATCGCAGACCGTGCATACAACTTGTGGCCAGCGTAGCGGAACATGTGAGTCATACGCCGGCATACGTCGTGAAATTTCAAGCATGAAAAAATTTGAGGACAACCAAAAAGTACAACGTTTAAAGCCAACGTACAACGACGTATGGCAGTGTTTTTCAGCGTGCTCTCAATGTTATCAAAACTTACCCATAACGTATTCAACGTGTGCCAGCGTTTTAGAAAAAAATTCAAAAATCGGCATACGTTGGCTAAAACGTCAAGGTGTGACCGGGCCTTTAGGAATTGCTATTATCTTTCCAGGAGTCTTATTTAATTTCTTATGCAGAGATGCATATCATAATGACAATTATTATGAAGAAATACAGGTATTAATGTAGGGATTCTATAATTAAGATTACAATTATTATGAGCTGCTCCTCTATATTTCCCTGTTATATGGCAATGATCTCTCACCCTTTTATCAGTTTTGACGAAATCCTCGAGCATATATGACAAAACTTTGCTTCTTCAAATTCTTTCTCTTCATTAGGAGATAAGTCAAGAGGTTTCTTTGTTTTTGACATAATTTTAGTTAGCTTAATACAATCATCCTCAATCCTTTTAACAAATTCATCAGCAGCATCAGGTCCTCTATACAACTCCAACTTTTCATATTTACTTCCAACAGATGATTTAATGTAACAACAAAACCCGCAAGGGATATGCTTTTGATATTTTTTAATATCATCAGTCTTTTCCAAGATGCTCTCAAAATCAGCATATATTACAAATGGGTGTTTCATACATTTATTTGTTTCATTAAATACAACTTTCTCTCTTGGTCCTGGCATCTCAACAACTGCTGCTTTATGATTAGAACAATACTTTACGTGTTTATCAAGTCTTTGTTGAGATCGAAAGATATTTAGACATTTTTTACAAGGATATGATTTATGCTTTGATTTATAAACTTGACGACTTACCAATCTAGAAAAGTTTTTGATCTAAGCATAATGAGCGGTTTCTTTATGAGTGAAATAAAAGAGATCTACATGCCAGTCATTTGATCAATTATCATTGGATGTAGTATTACTAACTCTTAGAATTTGGACTTTGTTTTTATCAGTGAAACCATAAACATTTATTGATAGGTTATTCATATTCTCAAACTTTGTTGTATTTTTTAAGCTCATGGGTTCTCCTCAAGAGATGCATAGATCCACAGTTTCTAATTTATTCACATATTTCTTATACTTTGAAACTCTTTCACAGTCCCTTTCCTGTGGATAACGATGTGCTAAGATACTCCAGAGAAAGCATTTATTATCAGTATTTTTAATATTAGTTATTGCATTTTTATTCTTTATATCCTGAGGTAAATCTATATAAGAAGAAGCCTTTAGCAGAGTGAATTTAAGAATATTTTAACGGCTGTGGAAATTCACAGAGCACCATATAGGTCCTTAGATAAGTTATGTCAATAAGTCTGTGTTCAAATAGATTTCCCCACCAAGGTCTAGAGGGAATTATTCATATAAAAGGGCTGTGATCTTTGAGTTCGCCGTTTTTCTTTTTCTATCTTTATTTTGGACCAACCGCCATAACTACCACCACAAAGCCCCACCAACCACGATCAACCAACAACAACCATGATCACCACAAACACCTTCTCATCAACCGCCAACATCCCCACAGACAACGAACAGCCGCCTTCACAACAACCACCTTAACCACCACCGCCCAACCACACCACCCTCACAACCACCACAAACACCAGCCACACCACCATCAAGACCACCACAAAACGCCAGCCACACCACCATTACGACAACCACCAACCACCTTCTCCACAACACCAACCACCAACTACACCTCACTATCCAAAAACATGGACCATCTTCTATCTTCTCATCCAAACTCTCTCTTCCTCTTATGTGGTGACTTCAATTGTCATCACACCAGTTGGCTAGGTGTGGGTACCTCTCTCACCTGCCATGGAACCTCAGCAAAAGCTTTCTGCGACTCATTGGGACTGACTCAATCGGTCAACTTCCCGACCCGGATCTCAACTAATGGTACTCCATCTCTTCTGGATCTGATATTGACAAATTTCCCTGACAATATCTGCTGCTCTTCCTTTGCTCCAATTGGTTCTTCTGACCATGTCCTTGTTAAAGTGGACATCTCTCTGGCTGTCATCAGAGAACCACCTCACCGCCGTCGAGTCTGGCATTTCACTCAAGCCGACTGGCAGGGTCTCCGAGCAGCCATCAAACTTACAGACTGGTCTCCGATCACTACTTTCTCAAACATCAACTCATCCTGGGAATTCTTTCAAAGAAACTTGTTCTCCCTCATGCACAGATTTATCCCCTCTCGTGTTCAGTTGTCTTACCCTTCCTCCCGCCCTTGGTTTACTGAAGCTTGTGGCGAGGCAGTTGTCCTGAAACAACTTGCCTTTGCCTCATGGAAAGCAAACCCAACTGAGGGCAATCTCAGTTCTTTCCACAAAGCTCGGAACAAGTGTGTATCTACCCTCAGGAGAGCCAGAAAACAACATCTTTCTCATCTCAAGTCTGAACTCTCAAACCTCTCTCCCTCCTCAAAATCCTGGTGGCGTTTAATCAAATCTGTTTCTGGTGTATGTTCCCCCTCCATCCCCTCCCTTACCTCAAATGGCCGCACTGCTGATTCCACACGTGATAAAGCTGAATGTCTAAACTCGGTGGTTGCAGCTAAATCTTGTGTCCTAAACCCATCACTATCTCTACCCACTTTACCCAGTCGCACCCAACTGTCCCTGGACTCTGTATCCTTTTCTCCTGACAAGGTGGAGAGCTTGCTTTCAAACCTCGAGTCAGATTCTGCAACCGGTCCAGACGGCATCAGCCCACGTGTCCTCAAAGCCTGCTCTTCTGCTCTTGCTCACCCTCTCTCTGTTCTATTCACCCTCTCATTTGCCCACGGTCATCTGCCATCTGCTTGGAAATCTGCTAACATCACTGCCCTGCATAAAAAAGGTGCAAAAACAGATCCCTGCAACTACAGACCAATCAGCCTTCTCCCAATCATCAGCAAGGTGATGGAATCCATCATCGCTTCAGACATGAAATCCTTCCTCTTCTCCAATGGCTTGATTTCCAATCATCAATTTGGTTTCAGACCAGGTCACTCTACCCTGGATATGCTGCTTCTGCTCTCCCATCAATGGATGGAGGTCCTCAATGCCAGACAGGAAATCTGAGCCGTATCCCTGGACATATCACTTGCTTTTGACACAGTCTGGCACCCTGCCTACTCACCAAACTCTCTTCCCATGATATTCAAGGCCATCTCCACTCATGGCTCGCAGACTTCCTCTCCTGTCGCAGTCAACGTGTGGCCCTTAATGGAGTTCTTTCATCCCCTCTTCCTGTGCAGGCTGGAGTTCCTCAAGGTAGCGTTCTGGGTCCTGTTCTTTTTCTGGTTTTCATCAATGATCTCTCGGACTCTCTGGAAAATCCTCTATTTCTCTTTGCCGACGACTCCACCCTCTGCCGTACCATCTGTCATCCCTCAGACCGGCAAGCAGCAGCTTCTTCGCTCACTGCAGATCTAGATAAAATCACAAACTGGTCCAACACGTGGAACATGTCTTTCAATCCAGACAAATCTCACACTCTCACTATGTCTCTTCGAAAGGACCGTTTAGAAAACCCCCCCATCCACTTTCTCAACAATCCTCTGGAAGAAGTCTTTTCTTTCAAGCTTATGGGTCTCACTATCTGCCATGACCTTTCCTGGGAAAGTCACATTTCCAACCTCGCCTCAAAAGCCAGTCGCCGACTGGGAATCCTCCGTCGTGCAAAGTCCTTCCTCGGCCCTCTTGAGCTCCTGACCACTTACAAAGCTTTTGTCCGTAGCCTGATGGAGTACTGCTCTCCCCTCTGGGCTGGTGCTCCTGCCTCCCACCTTTCTCGGCTTCACGCTGTGGAAACCAGGGCATTTAAGATCATCGGCATATCCCGCAATGAAGCTGAGTCTTTGGGCCTCTCACTCAATCACCGCAGGTTGGTCGGTGGTCTTTCTGTCTTCTACCGACTCCTCTCCAGCCTTGCCCCCCCTGCTCTCTCTGCGATTTGTCCCCACCACATTTCCACAGGGCGCTCAAGGTCCTTCAACAACCCCGTTCTGGTAAAACTACCAAAATCACGAATCACTGCTCATCTTCACTCTTTCATTCCTCTTTTTTTTCCCGCCTTTGGAATAAACTTCCTCACTCTATTCTTTCCCATTCTTCCCTCCAGGCTTTCAAAACAGCTGTTCACCACCACCTCTTATCTTCCCCCATCCAAATCCTCGATCTTTTCTACCCCCGATAATCCACCCAAGCCCACTTCCTTCAATTCGCCTGCTTTCCTTCCTGAAAGACCCTGTAATGTCCATCTTCTCTTCGCCATGTTCCCCGTCCCATCCCCATCCCTCTCCCTTCCACAGTTCACCTAATGTGTCTGTTCCCCCACTGTTTTGTCCCTTCCACTCCCGCCCCTCTTGTCTCATGCCTCCTTGCTGTGAGTTGTGTGTTAGCTCTCATACGAGCCTCGACCAAGGTATACAAAAAGAAAAAACTACTTTCTCCACCACGCCAACCACCAACCACCCTCTCCAAAACCGCCTTCACAACAACGAGCAACATCGCCTCACCTTCAACTCCGCAAACGCAGCCATCTTGCGCTGGCCGCGGCGAGTTCCCAACAGACAGCATCGCTGCAGGCAGACGCGGGGGTTTCCTCTCCGTGCAAGTCGGTGATTTCACGCACGTCCACTCGCCAGGGTCGCTGTCTATGTGCACGTCCGCTCTGTGCACATTTCGACCGAAAAGCGGATAGAAACAGCAGAAAGGGCGGAGCCAGCGGGGGGTCAGAGATCACAGATCAGAGACCGGAGGTGAAACCTCGCCTCATGGACCCCATATAAACGGCGCGCAGAGCGCCAAGCGAGTCAGTCTGGAGGGGTCGAGGAGCTGCGCAGAAGTCTGGAGCTTGCAGTCGGTGGGGAAGCTGAGGAGAGCGGAGGAGATGGGAGCTGAAGGCGCAGCCCAGCCTGCTGTGCCACGCAAAGCTGCGCGTTCGTGTATGGGAAGTGGGGAGAGCCGGAGAGAGCTCGCCAGCCAGCACCGAACGGTCGGAGGTGATCGGGCTTCGGGACAGTCCGAGCATCGCTGAGGGACGGACGGGTTCTTAAAAAGAGCATCAACTCTGAAAGAGCAAAAAGACCCGTTCATTCCTCTCAGGCGTTGCTGGCTGGGCCCCAATCACCAGGCCGCGTGACGAGGCCTGGGCCGAGCCGCGGTCACGCTAGCTGCCGTGGGGACGGGACATCGCGGGTCGCCTCAGCGAGTCACCACCATTGGAAGGTAACCTGCACGGTCTCCTGGAGCTCCTGTGATCTTCAAAGCTCCATGGACATAAAGACCCATGGTCCCATGGTCCAAAGACCCATGGTCGTAGCTCCTTTGCATTGCTTATGTTGGCTGTATAAATTGCATGCGTGCTCTCCATAATTGCATAACTGCATCACTGTTTAAGTGTGTAACAAATAAATGTGATTGTTTGAATGTTGACCTGCTCGTTGCGTCCTTTTCCCCAATTGAACTGCCATATTGCACTCGGAATATAGTTGGTTTTTAAATAGCCGATACAGTGATCAGGTCCAATGGGGCTCGTGATAACACCCCACTCGGTTATCCCAAAACGGAGCGAGCTGCTTAAAGCGGCTCGTGTCCCAGTGGCCCCGTAGAGGTACAGTCTCTCGGTCGTCTGCCTGCGCGAATAATTAGGTATATTGACAATTCGGCGATTGACCCTGTGGCGTGCGGGTAGAATATTGACTAGGCTGTGGTGTGCTTAAAAACACACCCGTGGCTGGTTTTCGGCGTTGCTCCAGAAAGCCGCGACTGGATTGTCCGTTCAGTGGGTGAAGCGGCAGCTATTGGTTAAACGCGGTCGCTCACACGCCGGCGGGCGGGAAATCTGTAACAATATTAAGATCGATATATGAAACATTCCCAATGTTGAACCCACTACCTTGTTGTTGTTGTTCTCATTCAAATCTAATAAGCTCTTCAAAGATAGGAGATTTAAGGAAGCTATCAATTGATGTAATAAGGTGTGGTGGATTCGTTCTCATATTTTTTTTTCAATAACACTATCTTCTCTTGAGAAGGTAAAGGAGGCTCCAAGATATATTTTGAATCATTTATGCCTTTTCAACATTCGACTAACAACCTTGAAAATCTAATCCTTTGAGATATGAATCGCTTCCCAAATGCATCTTGCACTAATATGAAATCTTCCAAGTTTTACCTCTATCTGATCTTTGAAACATCTTTAAAGAGTTGTTATTTCAAATGCTTTTGTCTCAATGACATCTCCCTCTAATCCAATTTTCTTCTTATTTCTCTTCCAAGTTTCTCTCAATGTTGATTACGTGTTTTTGTGATTGA
This sequence comes from Eptatretus burgeri, assembly GCF_056783735.1. Taxonomy (NCBI): domain Eukaryota; kingdom Metazoa; phylum Chordata; class Myxini; order Myxiniformes; family Myxinidae; genus Eptatretus; species Eptatretus burgeri. Next base: position 21,185,130 of record NC_140962.1, on the reverse strand, counting down.
AGGTGCTTTTTATAACCCTCTTTTAAGACATTCTTAGAACAGACATCACAATGTTATTTGATTGATGGTGCTTATAATGATGGAATAAGAACAAATACAATATTTTCATTCAGTGCATACTCAACCCCAATTGGTTATAAATTTATATGGAACCAAAAAAATCTGGTTTATCTACCCATCTGGAAAAACCATATACAGTGTAAATTTTAGGATGAACTGACCCAGATAATCACATGATTTCTTTTAATGGAGAAATTATATCCATCAGAATTCACCAATGTGAAGTTTTCCAATAAATAAATACGATGGTTATTGTGAGGAAACACGAGTTGGGAAAATATGAAATAATTACAGGGGATGGGATGTTCCTTTCCCCATACTACAAGGGTGAAGGTATGTATCTTGGTAGAGGATACTATAAACCTAAGAGACAATGTGGTGTAGGACATCAATTTAGAAATAAAGGAGATGGGATAATTGATACTCTAATGGGTATCGGTTCAACTATTCTTAAACGTAAAGACCGAATTGGTTCAACTGCTTCTGTGTGGGAAATGTAGCAGGTGCTATAAAGAGTATAAAAGATGCCCAAAAGGAATCCCATAAATTGCAAACAATAAAAGAAATTAAGAAAGGCAAAACTCGGTTGTCTCCCCAAGAACAACAGAAAATAATTCAAATACTTGGGTCAGGGTTTCAAAAGTTTTAACTTTTTTTTTTCCTCAATAAATACAAGTATGGAAGTAATTGATAGTATCTATGATTTGAATGAAAACATTGTCATCTCAAACTCCACTAAAAAAGAAGACAACTTCAAGGTAAATGCTGTAACAGGAACAGACTGGAATACAAATGGAACAAAAAGTTTTGAAATAAATAATCAACAAACTAATTTGAATCTCGCCGAAAGTTTCTTGTTGTGTAAATTTACATTCACTAATGCTGCAAATAACACAAACGCTACTTTCGTAAATGATTTCTTCTGGAAAATGTTTGATAGTGTTTGTTTGTTTATTGGAACACAAGAAGTTGAAGCGGTTGATTTTGTCTCTGCTAAATCTGAAATGATGAAATTTACATGACATTAATTTCGTGATAGAATGGGTAAGGGGGCTGTCTAAGATTTTATTCCTGATATGGTGATGGGAACAAACACAGATCCCTGGTTATAGTCAAGGAAAGGCAATGTATGATTTTGATGATGATACAAAAGCAGGAAATAGTATTACCATGGCAGTTCCTCTGAAAGGTATATTTGGATTTTGTGATTGTGAAAGAGTTCTGTATGGTCTTAAAATTATATTTCAACTACAAAGGAATGATAATGAAAATAGATTGCTTTTTGGCATTGCTAATGCTTTTGGTGCTCAGAATAAATTTGTTATCGATGAAATTAGTTGCTACATGAGTGAATTTACTCCTAATCTTAAAACAGAAGACATGTTGAATAGAAGAATTAACTCAAAGAAACCACTAAATGTATCATACCTTAAAAGGAGATGTCAAGATGTTAAACGAAACCAAACGACTTAAACGTGGAATTTGGGTGTTCTGGAAGGAAAGCTACGATGCCTGTGGCTCATTTTTAAGAAACCAGATGGAGATACTGCTGCTGATAATAATGCATTGAGTGATAATGCCAAGGTGAAACAACTTCACGTTTTTCCGGATGGAACATTTTATCCACGAGATAGATTGGAAATTGATTGGGGAAAAAATGATTATGCTGAAGCATACAAGTCTTATTAAAAGGTGTGTGAAAGCAATGAAAATAAAGAACTCATTTTGGATATGGCAGCATTTAAAAGTCTGTATACCGTCTACACGATTGACCTGAGTGCTCAAAAGGAAACTATAAATTCTAATAGAGTGGATACTTCCCTATACATTGAAAGAGGAGAGAGTGAAGAAGTTGATACATTTGTTTGCTTTTGGAAGAAACAGAATTACAGATTAATACAGATAATGGTGTTTCAATTAGTCTCACATAATTTTTAATAAATAAATGAGTAGTAAAGTGCCAACTGGGGTATATGTTAATCAAATTAACCTTCATAAACTATCATCTTGTATTCAAAATCAAAAGCCTTGTATGATTAAACGTAATACAATTCAGAGAAAAGGAGCAGTAAGAATTGATGTTTTGCTCACAAGAGAACAGGTGAAAATCTTGAATGATACTGGCTCACTTAAAATTAAAATGTCAAAACCAATGTTAAAAAATATCAAATAAGAGAGATGAGTGGATGATTTCCCCCATTTCTAATTCCTTTATTTGTTGGTTTAAGTGCGGCTGGAGCATTGACGGGTGGTATTTCAGCAGCGGTTAAAACTGCCAATGAAAGGAAGGCTCAAATACTAGCTCAAAAAGAGTTGGAAAGACATAACAAAGAGTTGGAGAAACTAATTAGTGGAAGTGGTGTAATTGTAGATTTTGCTGAAAGACTTGAAAGCCTACCTGATAAAGCGAGATTGGTAGTTGGAGATATGCTTTCTTCTATCGTCCAAGCAGGTGCAAAATTAACTAAAAGGGGTAATGGATTATATCTTTCTCATAAATAAATGAGCATTGATGAGCGGTTTAAAGAATTTGGAAGGAATACAACATCAAATTTAGAACTTGTCAAATATTGTAAGAAATTTAATATTGATAATGTGGTTGTTTGATATATAATATATCAAAATATATATCTTTAAATAAAATGGCTGTGTATTCCAAAGATACAGAAGTGTGGATTTTATCTGCGGGTCATACACAATTCATAATTCCAATTGAAATAAAATTTTATAAAGAAAGGTGTATCGTTTGTTTGAGAATAGAACAATGGGGATATGATATGAATGATTTCGGGTATAAGTGATCATTTAAAATTAACCGAGAATACATGAAAGAATTAAATCAGTCTCGTAAGGAAGAATATTATCCACTTGATATAGGGAATGAGTTTTGTGGAAGCACGATTCGCAAACAACAAATAAAATAATTTAATAAGGCTAAAATCAATAATGGTTTTGCCATAGTTTATATCATAAAAACACAAAGAACAGGATTATATAGTAAGTAAGGTAATACAAACTGATTTAACTCTGGGACGATGGGGAGGTATTTCCTGTCATCATATTAATATATCATATATTTCTGATACATAAATGACAGCAAGAAGGCTTCAAGAAAATTATAATTTCTGTGTCCAAGCATATCTCCAAGAAAAGGGTATTCAGTATTTTTATAACTATGTTCTACAATAAAAGAATGGGGTATTTTCAATAAAAGATTGGCGTTATACTGATGTTACTAAACCAACAACTTTGGATGTAACTCAAATGTTAAGTAATGACAAGGTTTTAAAGTTGATTAAATACAAAGCTCTTTTAAATATTCAGAAGAAATTTTATTGGTTTCCTGTTGTAATTTTTTTATTTATTTTGGATGCAGGAATATCAAGAAATCCAGATGAATATATGTATGATATTCTATGTGGTAAAAGTTGTTCATGGGTAGTTGGGGATGAGGAAGGAGTTGAAGAAACTGAGGCAAGAGAGAAGGAGTAGAGGGAGAAGAGAGAGAAGGAGGAGAGGGAGAAAAGAGAGAAGCAGGAGGGGGAGAAGAGAGAGAAGGAGGAGAGGGAGAAAAGAGAAAAGGAGGCAAGGGGGAAAAGAGAGAAGCAGGAGAGGGAGAAGAGAGAGAAGGAGACAAGGGAGAAGAGAGAGGGAGGAAAGAGAGAGAATGAATAAATATAAAAATATGGAAACCAGTGAGATTAAAAGAAGATTGGGGGTGTTACAGAAAATAAATCCATCAATCAATTTGATCAATCAATTTGATCAATCAATGCGAAAATAAATCAATCAATCAAGAGTATTAACATCAATTTCAGGAATTTCAGGGAGAAGATTTTAACAAGAAAGTGGAGATAAAGAAAAGAAAGAAGGAAAAGATGACATTACTGATGATGTTGGTGTCATTGACTTTGATTAAAGTTTTACAAATTTTCCTTCAATAAATTGAGGAGAGAGTGAAGACATTTCTCAGAATTCTTTATATTTTAAAAATCAATATTCAAATGTGCAGTACATGTTGGAAACTGAAAATGTTTTTGCACTCTGTAGGAAATTTTCTCATAAAATAAATGAGTTATTGTCTTAAATGTAAAAAGAAAACTAAGAGTAAAAATATCTCGTATGTTAAAAATAAAAAATAATAGGGTTATGCAAAAAGGGATATGTTTGGTGTGTGGCTCTAAAAAGAGTAAATTCATCTCCATCTACAAACGTGGGGGAGATATACAAAAGTTTGTTTTATCAGAAAGTAAATTTACAACAACTGGAATACCAGGGGAATTACATCTACCAGGGTATTCTTTCTGTGGTCCAGGAACAAACTTGGATAAAAGATTAGATGAGGCTAACAATCCCAAACCTTGGCCTAAACCTAAAAACAGAGTTTATGAAGTGTGCATAAAGCAGGATATTGATAATGGAAATAGCACGACATTGGAAGAAAAACACGAAGCATATCGAGAAATGTTACATAATTTGTCTTTGATACAAAATCCAACCTTGAGAGGAAAAAGTTGATCGGTTCATCGTGAAGAAGATGATCAGTGCTAAATTGGAACTTGGGCTTGGAAATTCAAAAAACTTGTAAGCTCTAATGATGTCATTGAGATTGAAGAGCAATTAGCTGATGAATTACGTAAACCAATAATCACAAAGTTTACTCAAAGAAAGATTTATTCCAAATAAGTTGATTACATCTGGTCTGCTGACTTGATTGAACTCAATAATGATAGGGGGTACAAGTATGCTTTAACCGTTATTGATTTGAGGAGTACATATACGTGGGTTTCCCCTTTGAAAAACAAAATAGGTAATACTCTTATGTTAGCCTTCCAACAGATATTTAATAAAAGCAAGAGAAAACCTAAAAAATTATGGACTGATGAGGGTACAGAGTTTTACAACAAAACATTTATGAATTTACTTAAAAATAACGGCATTACATTATACAGCACCTTCAATGAAGGGAAAGTGGTTGTCATTGAGTGTTTCAATCGCACTTTAAAAGAGAGACTATATTTAAAAAACTTCACTCAACTCGGTTCTCAACGATGGTTATCTTTAATTCAGGACTTTGTAGATAAGTACAATAATACGATTCATACCTCATTGAAATCCAAGCCATCAGAAACATTTACAAAATTAGAATATGAAAAAGCGATTGATGTCAGAAAGCCTAAGTTCAAAGTTAGTGATATAGTAAGAATATACTGTCGAGGTGGAAATCTCATTTTGAAAAACGTTATACGAAGCGATGAACAAATGAACTTTTAAAAATCATTGATTTATCGATACAGTTCCTTGAACTTACAAAGTATATGATTTTGAAAGGAGAAGAGATTTTAGGTTCATTTTATTCACAATAATTACAAAAGACAAAGATAATAAATTGAGAAAAAAAAAATTCAAAAATTGACTCAGCCCCTTTTTGACTCCACCCACACAAGCCCCACACACACAAGCCACACCCCATGCAAGCCACACCCCATGCAAGCCACACCCATGCAAGCCACACCCATGCAAGCCACACCCATACAAGCCCCACACACACAAGCCACACCCACACAAGCCACACCCACATCCATCATATTCACATCCATCATACAATGATTAGTTTATTAGTTCCTCACACACAACACATTAATTTAATTAAAAAATTGCTCTGCCCCTTCTTTGTCTCCACCCACACAAGCCACACCCACAAGCTCCACCCACACAAGCCACCCACACAAGCCACACCCACAAGCCACACCCACACAAAGCCCCACCCATGCAAGCCACCCACACAAAGCCCCACCCACACAAAGCCCCACCTATGCAAGCCACACCCACACAAGCCACACCCACACAAGCCACACCCACACAAAGCCCCATCCACACAAAGCCTCACCTATGCAAGCCACCCACACAAGCCACACCCACACAAGCCACACCCACACAAAGCCCCACCCATGCAAGCCATACCCACCCTTCCCCGCACCCATTCATCCCACTCCTCCCCTTCCCCTTCCACTTCCCCTTGTGCACCCCCACCTTTGACCCACCACACCTCCTCATCCCACCCCCACCCTTCTCCACACACACATGGGGAGGGGAAGGGTGGGATGAGGGGGGGTGATGGGTCATTGGGGGAGCGCACCTACCCACCCCCTTCCCCTCCTCTTTACACCTCCTTTATCCTTTTTTTGTAATTAAGAATTAAATAATTGTAAGCAAAGAATATATAATAATTAATACTTAAAACATACAATATATTACACATTGAAATATCTACAACAGATTTGATGATATAATGTTTGTTTGAGTGAGAGAGTGAGTGGACTTAAATCATCTGAGTGTTTCTTTCCTGTTAAAACACACACACACACACACACACACACACACACACACACACACACACACACACACACACACACACACACACACACACACACACACACACACACACACACACACACACATTAATATTATATGACACACCTGTGGATACCAAAGGAGGTGTTAATATTTTATGGCACACCTGTGGATGTCTCAGAAGGTATCGGAGTATATCATATTGTCAATAAATAAATGTATCCTCACTCTCATATATTCGATTCATTCAGAGAGATGAATAATGAATTTCCTTTGGTAGCCTCTGATGACTGTGTCATAGAAATTTCTAAGTCATCCTGTACATTTGAACATTTATTTAACAAACAATATAAACAAATACATAGAAACACATACATATGCGCCTATGGGGGAGCTGGACTCAGACTTGCTCCAGATCTCTGAAATACATGACAAAGTTAAGTCCTTTATCGAGAATCTAGTGAGACATAGTATTTTTTTTTAATTTTCAAACACTAGTGCCAGTTTGTCTGGTCTTGATATTCCCAGGTGACGTTCATCTTCAACCTTCATGCAACTGCAAGCTTGATTTGGTTGCAGAATTGTAGCATATATTTCAAACCCATATGTGTAGATTCCCTACCGGGCGTAGTGGCGTGCGCCTGTAATCCGGCGACTCAGAGGCTTGGGTTGGAGGATCGCTTGAGGACGGGGGCTCTGCACTGGGCAGGGTGTAGAGCAGCCCGGAATCATGGCGAAACCCAAATCCTGATCCCTGTGTCGTAAGAGGCGACCAGGGTTGCGTCAGGAAGGGCATCCGGCGTAAAACCTGTGCCAAATCAGTATGTGGATCATAACGGATGATCCGCTGTGGCGACCCCTAACGGGAGCAGCCGAAAGATGAACATGTGTAGATTCCCTCTCGGCACAGAATGACGCACAGAATGATAGAATGACGTCAAACGCAACTATTTTGGGTATTTTGAAAGATATCTATAGTATGTTGGTTAAAAGTCAGTCTACTTCTAACAGACTGGGGAATATATACTATCTTCAAGCAATTGGAGCTTAGTGAATACATCTGGACATTTCCTTAGAACCACATTCCAGTTGTACATTCCTATCCAGCTTGCTAGTGCCTTACATCTATCACTTAATAAAATCCTTAAACAAGAAAATATATTCAAATAATATGCACTTCTTTTTACTGAATCTGGCTCACTGGAAAAGTCGTCCTGCTCATTACATTTTTTAATAGTCAGGTCAATCTTTCCATACAAAGGGAAGATATGATTATGTTAATTAAAATAAAAATAGATACATGTTCAAGCAAATTGAATCATATAATATTTGAGTACATTTTCTATTTCAGATTTAATACATTTATTTTAATATGAAGTTTTAATTATCAGCATTTTATTATTAGTTTTATCACCCTCAAACCCGTTATATATATATTTATATATATATATATATATATATATATATATATATATATATATATATATATATATATATATATATATATATATATATATATATATATATACATACATATATGTATTCCTTTAAAAGAGCATTTTCATGACAATTCACCTCGTGTATAAGTGAGTTTGAAATGCTGTAAAAAAGGGAAAATACATAATTTGTTATATAATTAATTATATACAATCAAATTGAAAACCAATTACTGCACCATCATTCCAAGAGGAAGCCAGACTTAACAATACACACATACACACACACACACACAGACATGGACACACACACATATATCCACACACACACACACACACACACACACACACACACACACACACACACACACACACACACACACACACACACACACACACACACTAATTGTGAATGAAACTTACCAATATTGTGATGGGTCATATTCTTCATGATATTCATTGGCTTCATTTTCAACATCAGTTATCAACTTTGTTGTTTCGGGTAGCCTGTCAGAAAAAAAAATACAATAATTATTAATCGTATTGTGATTTGGTTCTGTATAAAACAACAAATAATGAATCGGTTTAAGGATCTCACCCTTCCTCTTGTGAAAAAGATTGATCTGCAAGGTCAGAGTACTCCTGAATACTCCATTATCTGAATGAAACAAGCCAAAGTTTGCGTTTGGCAATAAATGAGACAAGTTGATGATATCACGGAAATGAGAAAACAATGGGTTTTTTCGGGTGTGTCTCTCAAAGGAAGGGAGTCACATTTTTGCTTTGGGCGAGGGACCTTTGTCTCAAAACAGGCTGACTCATTTTGACACAAAAAGATAACAGCTTCTTTCAAATGATTTGGAGAAGAACTTTTATAAAATCATAAATAATGTTGTATTTGGAAAGACTATGGAAAATGTTAGGAGTAAGCAAAACATAAGACTTGCTGAATTTTGGAAACAAGCATCCAAATTAATTAATAAACCAAGGAGATTATATATGCCTGGTGTTGGCTTAATGGTTGAGGTGGTGGGCTTGGGTTCCACGAATCCTGAGTTCAAATCCCCCTTGGCTGTTGAATTAATAGCAGGTGGGGATAGTTCTACCTGCCATCCTTTTGAGGTCGACAAAATGAGTGCCAGCTTCCTGGTATCCTGTGTCAGAGTGGCGAACCGTTCAGGATTGTGCCAAATAGCCCAGGAGGCTGCTTCGGCAGCACCAATGCTCTGCACAGTGTGGTCCCAATGGATGGATGGAGGTTATATATTTATATACAGAAAGGGGGGGGGGAGTTAACTGGCTACAGCTGCATTATTTTAAATTTATGAATAAATTAAGTTATTCCTGAAAAAACATACTCTTATTATAACTCAATTTGATGAAAGAAATTATCACATGAAAGGGGCGAAGCCCATCCCCCGGCAGGGGAAGTAGTGTCAAAATGGAGCGCTATGACGAAGGTGGTAGCAGGTGCAGAGAGAGGTCAGAGGTGGGAGATGGATTGAGGAGGACATGGGATTTCGTGTTGGTGTTGGGGTGGGGGGGGGGTTATGGACCTGAAGTCACATTTTCCGTGGGCCGTGTTAGTCCTGTTGTGTCTTTTGGTTCCTCTGCATCTTTTGGGTGCTTGGGGTATTTGGGGCCTTTTGTTTTTGGTATTTTGGGTCTTCAGGGTCTTTTCGGAACGAGGGGTCTTTTGGCTGTTTTGGTTCCTCAGGATATTTTGGGTCTTGTGGGTGTTTTGGGTCTTTCGGATCCTCAGTGGGGGGGGGGGGGTGGTTCTTTTGGGTCTTTTGGGCACTTTAGGTTAAGTGTTTCAGGTTACAATTGTGAGTGACTTTTTTTCTGACAGGCTGTCGCCAATAACAAATATAAATAAACTCGAAGGGCACTCGGGAGAGTGCATACCTCTGCCATGTAATGCCTGATCCATGAGAACATATTGGGCCCAATACATTTTTGAAATATCATGCTACACAGTTCCATATTTGCACTATCTCTCAATGGTGAAAAATCACTGAAAATTCAATAATTCTAACATCCAGATCCGGATTCGGATCTTCACCAAAATCGAATCAATTCGTCCGTGCGACACACCCAACCTGATTGAATCAATTCGTCCTTGTGACACTATATGTGTACTATATATATATATATATATATATATATATATATATATATATATATATATATATATATATATATATATATATATATATATATATATATATATATATATATATATATATATATATTATATCCTGGTGTTGGCGCAGTGGTTAGGGCAGCGGCTTGGGATCCAAAAGGTCCTGGGTTCAAGCCCCGTTGGACCACTGAATTAATACACCAGGGGGTTGACTCAGCCTGTCATCCTTCCGAGGTCGGCGAAATGAGTACCAGAAAACTGGGCCGGTGTATACCCCGGTTAAAATAGGTGTACCATATCCCTGTGTCGTAAGAGGTGACCAGGGTTGCGTCAGGAAGGGCATCCGGCATAAAACATGTGCCAAATCACTATGCGGATCATATGGATGATCCGCTGTGGCGACCCCTAACGGGAGCAGCCGAAAGAAGAAGAAGAAGACTAAAGTGGTAATGTGATTTGTTAAAGGTGATTCGAAAGAAATATCTGAAACGTCTAAGCCTCGGGACACTCTTTATCAAATAACCGATGCATATTGTTTAGCTCACTCATTGAACCTATAAAGATTTGTTCATTCTCAAATTCCTTCAATAGTTTAATTTTCTTTGCACAATAAATCCCATCTAAAATATTGAAAAACAAAACATTTGAATCTTTATATTTTTTAAGATACCCCTTTTGTGCCATTACGAAATGATAAACTTCTCTTAATGCTCTTGTTTGACCACCTCCTGAGCCACATATCATTTTGAGATTATAGTAAATTGTTTTTTCATTGTTCAATTGATAACCATCAAAGTTTTCAGTCCATTCAAGGATATTCATTTTTTTCTTTACATCCTCTAACTTACGAGTTTTTAAATTGATTCGCTTATTTGTTTTATTTACCTTTGTTTTAGTTATTTTTTCAATAAGACTTATTTGATATTTTTCACATTCATTATGTTTTCCATTTATATACCAAGACTGAGATTTTCTCCACTCTTTAGTTTGATTAAAACTTGGTTTGACCATTTATATATTGCGAAAAGACGCGGCGGTATCCCTTAAAAAACCCCAACCCATCTTCCCATCGTTAAAACACAATCTATTATATTCACTCTATCATACAATATCCATATGGAACACAATCTATTCCATTATCTAAAATAAATCTCTTATCATCAAAGGCTCCTAATGCCTTTTTATTTACTTCTTCACTATATATGTTATGTTTATAACTTCTTATTGTATTCATTTTCCTGTATTCTTCTTTCTTATTCATCAAACAATTATAATAATTTCTAAAAGTTATTGATTTCTTTATTACATATTTCTTTATTCCCTTTAACCTCTTATCAATCTGATCACCATACTTATAAGCATATGCCTTTGCTCTCAATCCAATAAACTCACTCATTACTTTTCCACCCAACTCATCCTAAAACTTACCAATAACCTTTTCATTCTTTTTGGAAAATAACTCGCTCTTCTTGCTGAAATTACTTGTATCATATACTCCAATATTTTTCTTCATATCTTTATAAACATCATCAGTTTTTATATCTAGGATAAAACTATCAGTGTCCATATACAACAATGAAACATTTTCACCATACTCTTTCTTTAAGTCATTATACAAATAATCATACATCAATATCTTTGATAAATCAAGAACTGCTGTTCCAATATAAATTGGTTTATCCATTATAATACTTTCCTTTTTCATATGAATAGCAGAAAAGTTCTCTGAAAAAACCTCTTCTCTCTCAAAACTTGGTTTATTTATCAATCTCGAAGCTTCTTTCCAAGATGTTGCAAATCTAATGTTTTTCCTGTTTCTAACATTTTCCATAGTCTTTCCAAATACAGCATTATTCATTAATTTATAAAAGTCCCCTTCAAATTTTACTTTTGTATTTGCTCTCATATCTGTATTGAATTGAATATACTTTTTCACCCAAGGACTTTGTTTAAATTTTAAAACTCTATGAATTTTAGCTACTCTCAATCCTTCTCTCAAAAACTGTTTTAAGCTTCTCTGATGCAAAACATATCCCTCTTTATCATAGAATGTTGTTAATAACTTTTCTGTTGATTTGCCTTTAATATTAAAACTTTTATGATAATCACTGAACCATTCTTTCTTTGGGGTTTCTTTCGCACATGCAAAAGGAAGGTCTTTATGCTTATTATGAAGATCACTCGGGTACCTCAAATCAACTTCAAAATAATAACCTTCTTCTTCGTCATTCAATTCCTCTTGAGAAGAAATAACAATATTCATCAAAGCCTTTTCATAATCCTTTTCTTCCACCCACTCTAATTTACCATAAGGCAGAGATTGAGACATTGCCCATCCATACAAATTATTAGCATCAAAATACATCAAATAATTACTATCTTTTTCACTATCATAATTTGGAAGATATTTATTATTTGCTTTAGCATATCTTTTTGAACATACTTGTGATATTCCACCTCTCTTGGACTTCTCAATTATCAAAAGCATATCAACATCACTGATTAAATCTATATCTTGTTTTGTCATTTTCAACATTGCACTCCAAGCTAAACCAGGAGCTGTGAAATAGTGGGCAGGATCTAATCCATCACAATTTTTATTATGACAGAGTGATCTAAAAGCTTCAAACACATCAGCTAACAATAAAACATCTGTTTTTAGATATAAATCATGATATTCTCCAAGGTTCTTTATCTTAAATATTTTCCATATTTCTTGTGCGTGTTTATATTCCTTATCACTTATCTCTTCTTCATAAAGGTTATTATAGAAACTTTCTTTTGAAGGAAATTGTGTTTCTTTAAATCTCATAAATGAATCCATATAATCATAAGGATAAATTCCCTTACTTGTAAGAATTTTCTCTTTACTTTGAATTTCATTTCTTGTTTGAATTTCCTCTCTCGTGAGAATTCCTTCTTTAATCAGAATTTCATCTTTAATCAGAATTTCCTCTTTAGTTAGAATTTCATTCATTGTTCGAATTTTCTTTATAATTAGAATTTCATCTTCAGTTAGAATTTCTTCATTAATTTCCTCATTAATTAGAGTTTCCTCTTTACTTTGAATTCTCTCTTTAATCTGAATTTCCTCTTTAGTGAGAATTTCCTCTTTTGGAAAGAATGAATTAAGATTTGGAAAAGAGTCCATGAAGCTTAGATTTGATGCGAGGTAGGCTCGTGGTGTTCCCATAAACTTGTAAGAATCTAGAAACCTAATACGAGTTAAAGGTTTTGTGAATATCATTTTTGTAAATGAAATATACTTTTGACTTGTGTTTGTTATGGCAGAAATATTCCCTGGTGTTTTTGAAAGTTCATTTATAAATAGATGTGTATCATAGTTGGCGCTGTTGTGAAGAAAGACTGGAATAAAAGAAGGTAATTTATAATTAAGATTACAACAGGAATGAGCGGGACCTCTATATTTACCAGTAAGATGACAATGATCCCTAACTTTAGACTCCTTAATTTCCCCCTCACAAATATGACAGATATTGTTCTTTCTAAATTCTAATTTTTCTTCTTTGGTTAATTTCATCGGTTCATTTGTTTCTTTCATTAATTTAGTGAGTCTTATACAATCCTTTTCTAATCGTTTTACAAACTCTTGTGAAGCTTTTTTCCACTATAATGTTCAAGTTTGTTATACTTTTCTCCAACAGATGATTTGATATAATAACAGAAACCACAAGGAATATGTTTTTGATATTTATTTGTATATGATTCTTTTGGATTAGGAGAAGCAGTATTTATCTTTTTAAGGATACATTCAAAATCAGCGTATATCACAAATGGGTGCATGATAGATTTATTATAATCTTCAAAAGAAATCTTTTCACCAGCTTTAGGCATTGTAATTACAGCTGATTTATGATTACTACAATATTTTGAATGTTGTTCTAATCGTTCTTTTGTATGAAATGAATTAAGACATCGCTTACAAGGATATATTTTGTTTGCTGTTCTGAATACCTGAGAAGAGATTAATCTTGATAAATTATTGATGTATGTGTAATGTGAATTCTTTCCAACACTAAAATATAAAAGATCAATGTGTGTTTCTTCATTTTTATAGTTGTTTGTAATTTTAAATATTTGAACTTTGTTTGTATCCGTTAATCCATATACATTAATAGAAAGATTATTCTTTTTCTCAAATTTAGGAATATCTGTTAGTGGCATTGGGAATTTAAAATCTTTAATGTTCAAGGTATTCGCATATTTCATATATTGTTTTACTCTTTCTGAATTACATTTTGGTGGATGAAAGTGAGCAAGAACAGACCAGAGAAAACATTTATTAGCATTGTTCTTAATATTAACAACTGCCTTCTTTAGTTTTATTTCTTTTGGTAATTCAATATAAGAAGAAGCTTTAAGAGGGTTTGATTTTAGAATGTTTATATCTAAAAAGATGATTTTTAAATATTGAATCCACTTCCTACCACTGTATTATCAACATCCTCCTCTTGTTTTGATAGTTCTTCATAAACCCCACTATTCAAAAAATCTTGAAATGATGTTAGAAAATGAAGATCTGTTCTCATATAAGGAGTTTGTTCTTCATCTTGTCTTTTCATATTCATTTTCACTCCCATATAAAACTTTAAAGTTTTCATTTCTTTTAATGTCTTTTTAATAAATTTTTCAACATCAGGTTTCACCATTTCAATTGATTCAATTATTGATGATGGACCGGGTTCTCCAAATTGAAAAATCCTTATTTTTATATGCCCTTTAAATGCCCCATCAGTGTTTTCAATATAATAGTCTCCCTTTACTTTAAACTCATTTTCCTTGTGTTTTTGTGAATGAAGATGTTTATTATAACTTGTCTTCAAAACATCCTTTGAACAGATATCACAATGTTTTCTTTCCAACTCAAGAGGAGATATTTGATGAAATAGATTAAATGTGTGTTTGTTGGTTCGGAGGTGTTTTCTATAATGTTTATATTTGTGATTACACACATCGCAGTATGTTCTATTCACCATATTTATATAATAAATCTTTGCTTAAACTAAAATTTTCTTGATGAAAATTTCATTTATTTTCCAGGTGAATCTGTGCTTAAAACCATTTTATCCTCCAACTTTTTCACTTAATAAATACAATGTTTCAAGACACAAAAGACAAGTTTCAATCAATCTCTTCATTTGTTAAAGATACTGAGAAATATGTCAAGGATGTAAAATTGAACAAAGATAAATATAACAACTATTGGATAAAAACAATTATGGTAAATAATATGAGTTCTTCAATTTCCTTCAGTGGAAGGGCTTTTAGTATACCTGGTAGAACATCAATTAAAGTATCTCTAACAAAAGTTTCTCCTCTCCTTCTGGTAATATATTCAAAACTAGAAAAAGCAATGAAACAAGAAAAAGTATCAAAAAACAAAAACCTTATGGATGAAGCTTTAGAAAGAAAAGATAAGACCATCTGCAATATGCAAGGAGAAATTTGTATTTTTTTCAAAAACCCTAAAGATGTAAATCCTGATGAAATAAAGGATGTAAATATATCAGGTGAAATGACATTTCGTTCAATAGTAGTTAATGATCATTTTAAAATTACCTTTGATATAAAAAATGTTGTCGTTGAATCTGGTAATGAAAAAAAGTATATCGATATCGATGGTAATATTATTAAATATGAGTCAATATACAACTGAAAGTATAGATGAATTTCAGTTTAAGTAAAGTTTTACTTTATAAATATGCAAGACTTTCCTGATTCTCCATATGACAAATTTGAGAATTGTCCTGCGTGTGAAAGACGGGGATGAAACACAGAGTCAAAAGCCTATAAACAATGTATATTCTGTGATTATCTTCTAATTAATGATAATAAAAAATATAAAAAGGAAAATAATTCTTTTAGATTTACACCAAAAATGAATTACTTTACAAGATTGATTAGAGAAATGAATGTAAAGTAGGAGGGTGATAACACACCTTTCCTTACAAGGGAAGAAACTGAACGTATAAGAGAAATGTTCAAAGGATTGTTGTTATATATTATTCATGATTATCATTTTCAGGGAAATATCAAAACAAGATATTGTATAAATAAAATAATGGATTATCTTGAAATTAAACCTGAACTTAGGATAAAATATAGAGTTTCTAAAAAAGCCAATAATAAATTAAATAACCTGTTTTCCAAATATATAAATGAATGATTTTTTACCCATTTGGGAAAATAAGATAAAATTTAACAACCATAAAAATCTCCCAAATTAATTAAGATGTCTCATAGTTGGTTCAAGTGGATGTGGAAAAACCTGCTTACTTTTAAAGATACTCCTGACTCCCAACTTTTTAGATTATGATAATTTAATAATTTTCACAAAGTCGAGTTTTCAACCAGAGTATCAACTACTCTCACAAGGTTTTAATGCTGGTCTTCAAAAAGAAGATATAATCGGTTTATTTAAACGTCAAAAAAACCTAAATGATAATAACATTGAAGATATAATTCAACTATTTTGTGATACACAGAGATGTAAAAAGAAATCAAATCTGAGAACTTGTATTCTTAGTGATAATATGGATGATATACCGTCTCCCCAAGATTTGGATAAATCAAAAAAGAACCTCGTTACCTTTGATGATTGTGTTAATGAGAGAAACCATCGGTAATGGACAGCTACTACACAAGAGGGAGACATTCTTCTTGTAATTGTATTTATCTTAGTCAATCGTACTTTCAACTTCCTCGTCGTTCCATCAGAAACAATGCTAATACTTTTATTTTATTCAAGTTAAATTCAATAGATATCAATAATTTTTGGAGAGATAATTGTTCTACATTATGTAGTAAAAAGAACTTTGAGGATTACATGAAGCACACGACTGAAAAATATAAATATATTGTTGTGACACAAGATGAGTTATTAAGGGATATATTTTTTGTTTTATAAACAATTACATATATAAATGACAACTATTATTGTAAATCTTGTGGGTAAATCTGCTTCTGGAAAAAACTTTCATAAATCAAGGTTCTTGTGTAGTACAAATGAGAATATTGTAAATTTACTTAAAAAACACCCCGTGATACACATTGTATCAACAACTAGAGCAATAAGACCTGGAGAAGTAAAAGGTGAAGATTATCACTATATTTCAGTGGAGGAACATATGCGATTGAGAAATGAAGGTCAAATATTTGAGGAGGTTTCTCTTGGTACAACAAAATATTCACATTGTAAGAGTGAGTTAAGGAAACTAAAATCTGGTGGTCTTGGGATATTAGAAACTAATCCAGAAGGAACGAGACAAATTATTAAACATCTGAGCGGAGTGAAGATTTTATCATTCGGTTTTGATGTTGATGAAGAAACTCAACGCAAACGTATGAAAAGCAGAGATGCAAGTATTAGTGAAGAAGAAATTACAACTCGCATTAATGTCAATAAAGAATTTGATGAAATATTAAAAGAAAAGGATTTATTTGAACACATCTACTTGAATGATGAAGAAAAGGAAAATTTCCCTGTTGATCTTTACAATTCATTAAATGATATTTTACAATGAATAAATGGATGCAAAAGAAAGAGCAAGAAGATTTAAGGAACATCAAGAGTTGGTTTCAAAAGTTGGAAAACAGCAGGAAGACATAAAGAAGAAACGCAGACAGAAACTAACGGGCGAAGAAGCATTTGAAAGAAAACAAGAGAAAATTTTTAAACCATTTTTAAAAACTTCCCAAGAAAAAATGAAAGATGTTTCCACAGTTCCCACAGTAGAATATACTCCTAAAAAACTTCAAATGTGAAAAGATTTTGATCAAATGACGGAGGAAGAATTAGAGCATTTAGGAGAATTAAAGGTATATGATGATGAAGGTTTATTTCAACAACTGGAAGAGATTAATCGACCCCCTGATTATATTGTGAATGCTCTTCAAAACAATGAATATTCAGCGGATTCAAAAACCAAAGCAGGACTCATTCCAACAGAACAACCAGCAATATTTCATCTTGTTCAAGAAAAGGTATTGATATTTAATGATGAATTAAGGTTCTTAGGTTCTGCTCAATCCCCTGTTAAACTAACTCCGAGATTAATGTTTCTTCTCACAAAAGATGGAAGACAAGGTTCAACTGTGAGGGATGAATCAAAGTATATTGATAAACCATTGGATATGAAAAATAATGATGATAGAGTATATATTGATCTGCTGAACACTCTAAATTATAGGGTTAGTATTTCTAGTAAAAGTAGGAAAAATGAGAAGGAGAAACACATTATTCAGGCTTTAAGTATCCTTGGTTCAGGTATTAGTTTTCTTCCAAATGACCCATCGCAATTAGTTAATAGACTGTTATTGTTGTTACGTAGTAAGAAGGCTGGAAATAACAATTGTTTTAATGAAGCATCAGCCATTTTAGACCAGTTGATGAACATGAAAATAATTAATAAATCTCAATATAAAGACATTTTATCTCATATTAAATAAGATGAGAAGCACAATCCTGAGTTTTAATTTCACAACAAGCGACCACACATCTTCATTCCCATACCCACTACAACTTGACCCAACAAAAGAATATGAGGCATCTTTATTGTCCATGGAAACTTATAATACCTTATTTAATATAACTGATAAAAATGACAAGTTTAGTTATAATCCCGGAAGTGGATACAAAACGATAACAGTCTCACCCGGAGCATATGAGATTTCTCAAATATCTTCCGAAATTGCTCGTCTTATGAAAGAACAGGGTGATGAACCAAAAAATATTGTTATAGACATTCAAAAACATACTTCAAAATCAACGATTAAAGTTAAAAATAACTACAAGGTTGATTTCACAATTGATAATGATCAAAAAAGATTGAAACTAATGGGACGTTTTACAGTGATAATTTCATTCAAATATCCTCAGGAATAAATTCGGTGTTAATTCACTGTGATTTGATTGATGGTGCTTATAATGATGGAAAAAAAAACAAATGCAATATTTTCATTCAGCACATACTCAACCCCAATTGGTTATAAATTAAATATGGAACCCAAAAATTTGGTTTATCTCCCTGTGTCAGGAAAAACCATACACAGAGTAAATTTTAGGATAACCGACCAAGATAATCGTATGATTTATTTTAATGGAGAAGTTATATCCATCAGAATTCACCTACGTGAAGTTTTCCAATAAATAAATACGATGGTTATTGTGAGGAAACACGAGTTGGGAAAATATAAAATAATTACAGGGGATGGGATGTTCCTTTCCCCATACTACAAGGGTGAAGGTATGTATCTTGGTAGAGGATACTATAAACCTCAGAGACAAAGGGGTGTTGGACATCAATTTAGAGGAGATGGGATAATTGATACTCTCATGGGTATTGGTTCAACTATTCTAAAACATAAAGATCTAATTGGTTCAACTGCTTCTGCTTTGGGAAATGTAGCAGGTGCTGTAAAGAGCATAAAAAATGCCCAGAAGGAATCTCATAAATTACAAGCAATAAAAGAAATTAAGAAAGGCAAAACTCAGTTGTCCCCCCAAGAACGACAGAAAATAATTCGAAAACTTGGATCAGGGTTTCAAAAGTTTTAACATCTTTTTTTCCTAAATAAATACAAGTATGGAAGCAATTGATAGTATCTATGATTTGGATGATACTATTATTATCTCAAACTCCACTAAAAAAGAAGATTACTTCAAGGTAAATGCAATAATTGGAACAGACTGGAATACGAATGGTACAAAAAGTTTTGAAATAAATAATCAACAAACCTATTTGAATCTCTCCGAAAGTTTCTTGTTGTGTAAATTTAAATTCACTAAAGCTGGGAATAACACAAACGCTACACTTGTAAATGATTTCTTCTGGAAAATGTTTGATAGTGTGCGTTTGTATATTGGAACACAAGAAGTTGAAGCGGTTGATTATGTCTCTGCTGTATCTGAAATGATGAAATTTACACTCTATACATTCAGTGATAGAATGGGAAAGGGGTCTGTCGAAGGTTTTATTCCTGATATGTCAACGGGAACAAACACAGACCCTGGATATACTCAAAGGAAAGGAACGTATAATGATGATACAAAAGCAGAAAATAGTTTCACTGTGGCAGTTCCTCTTAAAGGTATATTTGGATTTTGTGATCATGATAAAGTTCTGTATGGTCTTAAAATTAGATTTCAACTACAAAGGAATGATAATGAAAATCGATTGCTTTTTGGTGTTGGTAGTGCTTTTGGTGAACAGAATAAATTTGTAATTGAGGAAATGAGTTGGTATATCAGTGAATATACTCCTAATCTTAAAACAGAAGAGATGTTGAATGGAAGACTTAACTCAAAGAAACCACTCAGTGTATCATACCTCAAAAGAAGATGTCAACACGTTAAACTCAACCAAACTACTTACACGTGGAATTTGGGTGTTCTGGAAGGAAAGCCACGATATCTGTGGATCATTTTTTAAAAGCCAGATGGTGATACTGCGACTGATAAGAATAATGCATTGAGTGATAATTCTAAGGTGAAACAACTTCGCGTTTCTCTAGATGGAACATTTTATCCACGAGATAGATTGGAAATTAATTGGGAAAAAAATGATTTTGCTGAAGCATACAAGTCTTACCAAAAGGTGTGTGAAAGTAATGGAAATAAAGAACCTATTTTGGATATGACAGCATTTAAAAGTTTGTATACAATCTATGCGTTTGACCTGAGCGCTCAAAAGGAAACTATAAAGTCTAATCGAGTGGATACTTCCCTATACATTGAAAGAGGAGAGAGTGAAGAAGTTGATACATATTGTTTGCTTTTGGAAGAAACAGAATTACAGATTAATACAGATAATGGTGTGATGATTAGTCTCACATAATTTTTTGTTAAATAAATGAGTGGCAAAGTACCAACTGGGGTATATGTTAATCAATTCAATCTTCATAAACTATCATCTTGTGTTCAAAATCAAAAGCCTTGTACGATTAACGTTAATACAATTCAGAGAAAAGGAGCAGTAAGAATTGATGTTTTGCTCACAAGAGAACAGGTGAAAATCTTGAATGACACTGGCTCACTTAAAATTAAAATTACAAAACCAATGTTGAAAAAATATTCAATAAGAGAGACGAGTGGAGGATTTCTCCCATTTCTAATTTGCTGGTTTAAGTGCGGTTGGAGCATTGATGGGTGGTATTTCAACAGCGGTGAAAACTGCCAACGAAAGGAAGGCTCAACTTCAGACTCAAAAAGAATTGGAAAGACATAACAAAGAGTTGGAGAAACAAATTAGTGGAAGTGGTGTAATTGTAGATTTTGCTGAAAAACTTGAAGGTCTGCCTGATAAAGCGAGATTGTTAGTTGGAGATATGCTTTCTTCTATTGCACAAGCAGGTGTAAAATTAACGAAAAGAGGTAATGGATTATACCTTTCTAATAAATAAATGAGCATTGATGAGTGGTTTGAAGAATTTGGAAAGAATACAGCATCAAATTTGCAACTTGTCAAATATTGTAAGAAATTAAAAATTCATAATGTGGTTATTTGTATGAGAGATGAATAAACAAATGTGCCGAAACATACAAAGAATATTATTATGAACTTAGAAGATAATAATGGGAACAGTTCTCATTGGGTTTGTATTTTTAATAGTCAAGACAAATATTATTTTGATAGTTTTGGTCTTCCACCACCTGTTGAAGTCATAAAATTCTTACAGAATGGTGTTTATCAAAAATTTCAAGTCCAACAATTAAATTCCATGTGTTGTGGTCAATTATGTCTATATGTGTTATTTCAACTCAACAAAAATAAAAAAAATTTATGATATTATTTTTAATCCAATATAAATGACTTATGTTGGTAAAGATGGTTCTATCTTTGGTGTATCTCAAGAACTGAATATTGATTTATCAAATTATTACACAAAGGCACAGGCTGAACGACATAAATATAATATAACCAAAAATATTAACATGAAAAATGCTTATAAATTAAAAAATTATCCAAGCCCGACTGACGCGAATGACTTGGTGAGATTAAGCGATTTATCACAATATATATATATATATATATATATATATATATATATATATATATATATATATATATATATATATATATCTTTAAATAAAACGGCCGTGTATTCCAAAGATACAGAAGTGTTGATATTATCTCCAGGTCATACAGAATTCACAGTTCGAATTAAAATAAATTTTTATAAAGAAGGGCGTATCGTTTGTATGAGAATAGAACAATGGGGGTATGATATGAATGATTTAGGGTATAATTGGTCATTTAAAATTAACCTCGAAGACCTGGAACAATTAAATCAGTCTCGTAAGGAAGAATATTATCCACTTGGTATCGAGAATGAGTTTTGTGGGGCCACGATTAGTAAACAACAAATAAAAGAATTTAATAAGGGTAAATATAATAATGGTTTTGCCCTTGTTTATATCATGAAAACAGAAAAAACAGGATTATATATAATAAGTAAGGAAATACAAAATGATTTAACTATGGGAAGATGGGGAGGTGTTTCGTGCCATAATATTATTCTAACATATATTTCTAATCCATAAATGACAGCAAGAAGGCTTCAAGAAAATTATCATTTCTGTGTCCAAGCATACCTTCAAGAAAAGGGTATTAGGTATTTTAATAAATATGTTCTACAACATAAGAATGAGGTATTTTCAAAAAAAGATTGGCATTATGCTGATGTTGATAAACCGACAACTTTAGATTTAATTAGAATATTAAATAATGAAAAAATTATAAAGTTAAGAAAAGGTAAGGCTCTTTTAGAAATTCAAAAGAAATTTTATTGTTTTCCTGTTGTAAAAAAAAATATTTTGGATACAGGAATAACAAGAAATCCTGATGAATATATGTATGATATTCTATGGGGTGTAAGCGATTCAAGGATAATAAGGGATGAGGAAGGAGTTGAAGAAGAGAGGGAAGAGGAGGAAAAGAAGAAGAGAGAGAAGGAGGAGAAGGAGAAGAAAGAGAAGGAGGAAAAGGAGAAGAGAGAGAAGGAGGAGAGTGAGAAAAAAGAGAAGGAGGAAAAAGAAAAGAGAGAGAAGGAGGAGAGGGAGAAGAGAGAGAAGGAGAGGGAGGAGAGAGAGAAGGAGAGGGAGGAAAGAGCGAGACAAAATAAATATCAAAATATGGAAACCAGTGAGATTAAAAAAAGATTGGTGGTATTACAGAAAATAACTCAACCCACCGAGGAGGAAAACAAAGAATTGACAAGTCTATTTGAAATATTTTCTACAGGACTATAGACATCGACAAGATATTCATTTTAATTCAAGTTTTTCATTTTTATTTTTTTTCTTAAATAAATGAAGGAGAGAGTGAGGGCATTTCTCAGGATTCTTTGTTTTAAAAATCAAGATTCAAATGTGCATGTTGGAAACTAAAAAGGTTTTTGCACTCTGCAGGAATTTTTCACATAAATAAATGAGTTATTGTCTCAAATGTAAAAAGAAAACTAATTCTAAAAATATTTCATATATTAAAAGTAAAAATAACAGGGTTATACAAAAAAGTATATGTTCGGTGTGTGGTTCAAAAAAAAATCAATTTATCTCCAAACACAAACGAGGAGGAGATATACAAAAGTTTTTATCAGGAAGTAAATTTACAACTACTGGAATACCAGGGGAATTACATCTTCCAGGGTATTCTTTCTGTGGTCCAGGCACAAACTTGGATAAAAGATTAGATGAGGCAGACAATCCTAAATCATGGAGTGAACCCATCAATAGAGTTGATGAAGTGTGCATGAGACACGATATTGATTATGGGAATACCACAACGTTGGAAGAAAAGCATGAAGCCGATAGAGAAATGTTGTATAATTTGTCTCTGATACAAAATTCAACCTTGAGAGAAAAAGTTGATCGGTTCATTGTGAAGAAGATGATCAGTGCTAAATTGAAACTTGGACTTGGAAATTCAAAAAACTTATAGGCTCTAATGATGTCATTAAGACTGAAGAGCAATTAGCTGATGAATTACATAAACCAATATTCACAAAGTTTCAGAGAAGGAAAGTTTATTCCAAGGAAGTAGATTATATCTGGTCTGCTGATTTGATTGAACTCAATAATGATAAGGGGTACAAGTATGCTTTAACCGTTATTGATTTGAGGAGTAGATACGCATGGGTTGTACCATTAAAAAACAAAACAGGTAATACTCTTATGTTAGCCTTTCAACAGATATTTAATAAAAGTAAGAGAAAACCTAAAAAATTGTGGACTGATGAGGGTAGAGAGTTTTATAACAAGACATTTATGAATTTTCTAAAAAATAACAGTATTACATTATACAGTACCTTTAATGAAGGGAAGGCAGTTGTTGTTGAATGTTTTAATCGTACCTTAAAAGAGAGATTATATAAAAAATTCACACAACTCGGTTCACAACAATGGTCATTTTTTATTCAGGATATTGTGGATAAGTATAATGACACGGTTCACACGTCAACAAATATGAAACCATCAGAAACATTTACAAAATTAAAATATGAAAAAGAGATTAATGTCAGAAAACCTAAGTTCAAAGTTGGTGATATCGTAAGAATATATAGGTGGAAATCTCATTTTGAAAAGGGTTATATTAAACGATGGACGAACGAACATTCTAAAATTGTTGATGTAATAGATACGGTTCCTTGGACTTATAAGATATATGATTTGGAAGGGGAAGCGATTTTAGGTTCATTTTATTCACAGGAATAACAAAAGACAAAGATAAATTGAAATTTTTTGACTCCGCCCCTTTTTGACTCCGCCCACACAAAATCCACCCACATAAACCCCACCCCACACAAGCTCCACACAAACCCCACCCCACACAAACCCCACACAAACCCCACCAGACACAAACCCCACAAGCTCCACACAAAAACCCCACCCCACACAAGCTCCACACACACAAACCCCACACAAGCTCCACCCATATTCATCATATTCACACAATTAGTGATGAGTTAATTCGTTCCCCACACACAACATGTTTATTTAATTAAAAAATTATCCACCCATCCACACAAGCTCCACCCATCCACCCATCCACCCATCCACCCATCTCTCCACCCATCCATTTATCCACGCAAACCTCATCCACATAAGCCTCATCCACACACGCCCCACCCACACAAGCGCCGACCAAAGCCCCGCCCACATAAACCCCACCCACACAAGCCCCGCCCACACACGCCCTGCCCACACAAGCCCCGCCCACATAAACCCCACCCACACAAGCTCCACCCCCTCCTCCCCCTGTGCACCCCCACCTTTGACCTACCACCTCCCTCATCCCACCCCCACCCTTCCCCACACACACACATGGGGAGGGGAGGGGTGGGATGAGGGGGTGATGGGTCGTTGGGGGAGCGCACCTACCCCCCCCTTCCCCCCCTCCCTCCCTCTCCTTCAGGTCTTGATCCTTTTTTTGAAATTCAAAATAAAGTAATTGTAAACAAAACAAATATAATTAATCAAAATTGAAAATATTAAATATTCATTTGCGAGAATGTATAATCTTTCCCAGCAATCTTCTTCAGATGTCTTGTGATTTCGAAACTCAGACACCATATTCTGTTTTGAAACAAAAAGTGGATAATAATTAGGTTTTATAAAGATAATTACATGGTAATATGAGTAAGCCTGGTGTTGGTTCTAAGTTCAAGCCTCGTTGGCCACTGAATTAACAGACCAGGAGGCCGACTCAGCCTGTCATCCTTCCAAGGCCAATAAAATGAATTCCAGTGTACTGGTAAAACCGCCTCCAAACTAATGATGCAACCAACATAAGGCGACATTCCAAAGAGAGAGTGAGATTAATAAAAGAATAAATAAACAAATAACTAAATAATAATTCAGAAACATTTACCTCCAGAAAATCATGTGTTGTACCAGATTGCTTCAACAGCTTATGTTGTGTGATCGAGCTGAAAAAAAATAATGAGTCAAGGGTATAGATGGAGAGACAGACAGAGAGAGGTAGGTAGGAAGACAGACAGAGAGGGTTACAAAGAGACAGACAGGGAGAGATAGAGAGAGACAAACAGACAGGGAAAGAGACACACACACACACACACACACACACACACACACACACACACACACACACACACACACACACACACACACACACACACACACACACACACACACACACACACACACACACACACACACACACACACACACACGTGCGCACACACACACACACACACACACACACACACACACACACACACACACACACACACACGTCTCACCATTGGTTTAATTCATTCGAGATCAGAGGCCGTGATAATACTTCGTACCAGTCATTATAAATGTTTTTCAATTCTCTTCTAAAATCATTGACCTCTTCAATAAGAGCATTCATTTGATGCACCTCATCGTGATATGTAAACTCCACTTCTTCCAAGGACCTGCCAGGAAAAAATATATATTATCGCATTATCACAATTTAATTTATAATCAATTGCTTCATCGTTCAAAGAGGAAACCATACACAAACTTACCAACTTTGTAGTGAGCTGTTATCTTCATCGGAAGAGAGTGAGTCCATGTCTCAGTTTTTTTTTTTACCATTGGTACAAGATGGCAAAAAGATCAGAGGCCGTGATAAGACGTCGTGTCAGTCATTAAAAATGTTTTTCAATTCTCTTCTAAGATGATTGACCTCTTCAATAAGAGCATTAATTTCATGCACCTCGTCGTGATATGTAAACTGCTCTTCTTCCAAGGACCTGCCAAGAAAAAAAAATATATCAATTATCACGATTTAATTTATACTCAATTGCTTCATCGTTCAAAGAGGAACCTATACACAGGCTTACCAACTTTGTGTTGAGCTGTTTTGTTCGCGGAAGAAAGATCGCTCATGTCTCAGTTGTAAAAATGAAAATCCCGTCTGGCAGAAACTTTGTCTGGCGAATCACTTATAAGGCAACGATGAGGGGATTGCTTAATCATTGGGTGTGGCCACAGGAAATGACGCTTCGGGCGAGACAGCTTGGAAAATAACTGGGCGATATATTCTCAAATTGTATGAATCATTTTTAAAACATACTTAAAATACCCTAAAATGGTTTGCAACTCGGGCGGTGGTCAGATGAGATCATTAAGAGAAGTTTATCATTTCGTAATGGCACAAAAGGGGTATCTTAAAAAATATAAAGATTCAAATGTTTTGTTTTTCAATATTTTAGATGGGGATTATTGTGCAAAGAAAATTAAACTATTGAAGGAATTTGAGAATGAACAAATCTTTATAGGTTCAATGAGTGAGCTAAACAATATTCATCGGTTATTTGATAAAGAGTGTCCCTAGGCTTAGACGTTTCAGATATTTCTTTCGAATCACCTTTAACAAATCACATTACCACTTCAGTACTTGAACAAATCTTTATCTTATTGCATGGATTATTTGAAAAAAAAAAGTGTCCCCAGGTTAAAAGGGGAGACAAATAAATATACCTTGGGATAAAAAGGGGGTTTATTTTTAAGGAAAAAAAATATGAATCGCTGAAAATCCCCCAGTCATTTAAATGGGGAAAAGTGAGCCAGAACCAGTATATTCACCCTACATATATATATATATATATATATATATATATATATATATATATATATATATATATATATATATATATATATATATTTGCGGATTCGCGCCCGCCGGCGTGCTGACGGCCACGTAACTCGAATCGCGGCACGTCGCCCACCGGACGGACAATCCAGTCGTGACCCTCTTGGACTAACGCCGGGAACCAGTCACGGGTGGACCTTTCGGTCTCACCGCGATCGAGCCAATCAGCCCCCGCGTGGGATAGGGTTGCTCGCCAAATTCGACCTACCTAAGTACCCACGCGGAGGGTAGACCGGGCGATCGCACCTCGCCGCAGGTCGACTTCGGACACGGGCCACTTAAGCGACCCGTTCCGTACTATCAGAATAACCGAGCGGTGTTATCGTCGACCTCGACGGTTCGATTAATTATCGGGCGTATTCAGCCCACTACCAACCCTTTACGTGAAGCAAGATGAGGATTCAATGGGAGAAATGACGAAGCGAAGCGGGAAACAGTTCAACACAAAGCACATTTATTCGCGGCACACGGGAAGCACACATATACAATTCCACCAAAAGCACACAGAAAAAACACAATTCCATTTACACAAAAAGCAAATATAAAAGCGAAGACAATGCAGAGCTAATACCGACTACCGAGCACACGGCAACACTTATACAATTCTACCTCACAGACGGCGCCGACAACACATACCCAAAACCAAGGAAAGAATACCCTCAAGGATGAGGCGGGCCTGAGGCCGAGACCGGGTCGCGCCTACCCGTCTGGTGATGAGACGCGGAGCGGCGATGGCGCCCCAACCCCGCGGGCCTCGCGGACAGTGTCTGGCAGGGGGTGGGAAAGGGGCCCCCTTGGTCGCACTATCTCAGCGCGGGGGGAAACAGGAGGGGGTTGCTGATGCTCGGGGTATAGAGGATCTTTATTATCCCTGGTGTGCGTCTCCACCTCGGCCAGGTCGCGCTGTCGGCCTCCCTCGGGTGCAGCTCCCTGCACGACGCGAGCACCCCCTCGTCTGGTGTCGCCGCCTTTCCACAGCTCGTCCCCTCCGTTCCGACTCCAACGCACACGCCGAGCAGCTCCACCGCCCGCGAAGTCTTGACCCTCTGCTTCCGACTCTCCTACTCTCCGCCTCTGGACTCTCCGACTCTCCTCTTCTCTGGACTCTCCTCCCGACTCCACTCCTGACTGACGAACACGGTCCTTTTATCCCCCGTAGCTTCGCCTTTGACCCCCTCCCTTTGACCTTTCACCTCGCTCCCCATTGGCCCGAGAAAAAGTGGGCGTGAAGGCTTTTTGATCCACAAATTTGCATATATCGATCGTCCTGGAGGCGGGGCCAAATCGCCCCTCGCTCACCGATTGGACGGCAAAAAGTGGGCGTGTGTCGTTTTTGATCCGTTTTTGAAGCACAAAATCCGTGATTTTGTACACGCTGTTCGACGCGCGCCCTGCACGAGTCCAACACCGGCACCCACAGCGGGGCAAGAACGGTGGCGATGCTACGGTTGCGAGGTGTGACGTGAAGGTCGTGGCGGTTGTGGTGAAGCGGTGGTTGTGGTTGTAATCATGGCGGTTGGTCCAAAATAAAGATAGTAAAAGAAAAACGGCTATCCTGAAGAGTCGCAGCACGCATAAATGACATGTATTCCCACTAGACAACGGGTTTGGACCTAACTACACATGTACTTACCGAGATACCTCACCTAAGGGACCTGAATGGTGGTTTGCAAATTTGGTAACCACAACACTACCCCCTCCCCTTTTTACAGACTCGTCCCGAGTCGTCAAATTTTCGTGTGCCATCATGTGTAGTTTTCCCCTAGTACATTTTACCTACGGATCCCTGAGTGCGACATTCATGGTATTCGTGTCCCCAAAATAAATAACCTGAGGGCTGCGTAACTACCTAAACAAACTCACTCACACGGACGACTTAAATAAAATTGCCGGCGCGAAGACATACATGCCGGGGGCGCACTCATATTTACAGTACATCTTAACCTTAACTTACAAATTTTACACTAAACCATGGCCCAGGATCATTGAACTCTGCAAAGAAAAGCAGTTAGCAGGGAGCCAGGCCGCCCACATGCAGTCTCTGGCTCAAACAATGCAGGTGACAGGGAACGTGGCTGGCTGCTCACACGCAGTCCAAGGCCTTCCCTTTTGAACTGAACGCAGTGAACCACAACGGTGCATGGGCTGCACAAACGTAGTCTCCGTGCCAGCTCAAGCGGCACACGCAATGAGCACAACGAATGGATGCATGAATGGATGGACGCAAACACGGTGCACGGGCCGCCACTGCAGGCCCGTGTTGTAGCTGCCAACAGGGCAGTTCTCGCAGCTTGCAAACTGTTGCCTTGCGGATCCTGGCGCACATGGAAATGAACAGGGGGGGCAAAGCAAAAATTGAACGGGGCTGGTGAACGTGGGCAGTGGGCATGGCATGGCAAAGGTGAGCAGGCAAACACAGCCCGCAGAAGAAGGCCGCTGCAGGCAAACATAGCGGGCAGATGAACTGGCCGGCACAGGCCTTGAAGCAAACACGGCCAGCCGATGAAGTTGGCCAGCTCTTGCCGTTCAGTGGAGGTTGGTGGAGGGAGTGCGGTGGTGCTGGCCACTTGGAGGGCGGGCTCGGACCTACCTACCTGTCTCCCTCCCAACCTATCGCCTTTGCCTGTCACTGTACATACCCACTCCCTTAATTTGTCAAACCCCAATTTAGCCCCAACTTATTTTTTTATTGTTTTTATTTTTACTTCCCCACTATAAATCGTCCCCTAACCCCCTTTATCGTCCTTGTTCGGCTAACCTATTCTGTCACCTAGCCTACTCCCAACCCCTACATTCCCTTCCCGGAGGGGAATAAGGGAGAGCTAACGTCCTGTGTCGAGGCCCAACGAAGCCTCAGAATGGCCTCCCCAGAGTTCGGCGATCTTAACACCAAGTGGGTCCAGCGGCCCACAACGACAGCGAGGGGATGGATGGTGCGGAGGGGTACATCTCCTAATCTACCCTAACCATTTAACTGTTAAACTACCCCGGGGCTTTCAACAAGCGCCTCTCGCTTAAACTATTGGTTCTAACAACCCAGATTCCCGTCGCCTGTGTTGGTGTCCTTACAATTTCGGGCCTCGCCCCCCAATTTTCTCTCCGTGCCCTCACACGGTCTCCTGGCTGGGACACGTGGCTCCCTTTGGCAGGCACGACCCTCTGCCGAATCTCCCGCTATGGCACCCCCGGGCACTACACTGCCTCCGAGCCTACCAGCTCCCTAACACCGGGGAGTGCCCCCCATGGCACCTCCCCTGAAACGCACACGTGGCAGGCCGGCCTCCCGGGCCCCTTTCCGAGGGTCACCCGTGCCCACAACACTGCCCACGCGGCTAATGGCGCCCCGGGCCCCCGCACCAAGCAGGCGCACCCGTGCCCACTACGCTATCCCGGCCCCCATGGGCCCTTGGCCTACCACGGCCGACTAGCCTGGTGCCCGGGGTACCCACTCAGCGATACTCACCTTTCGCAGCCACGCTCCCAAGCCCGTCAACAGGGCTCCTGCACCCCTCCAAATGGGTCTCGAGCCTACTTTCCCACCAACAACAAAACGACCTCCATTTTTCAATTTGACTAACCCAGCTAACTCAATCTACACTGACCCCGGGGTCCCTTGGGCGGGAGTCACTCCTCCCCCCAATCACTCATCGCACCATGCATTCCCATTCGCTCCACACACACAGACCCGCTGGCCTCACTCACTCAACATGTACACGTACTCACCTCACGACCCACAACTCTTCAACACACACACCGCTGAACTCTGCCATCCTTCTAACTACCTCCCCTAACTAACTTGTGCTCCCACGTCATCCCTTACACTAAAGCACGTTCCTTTTAACTCTACGTAGCTAAACTACGTCCCCTCTACACATTCACAAGTCTGTCCATGTTCTCAAATGTCCCAAATAACTTTTATTTCCCAACCTAAAGCTCACTAAATCCCTCTACCTAATCCATTCCACGGACTCCATGAGGACTTACCCCTGCCCCATGACGTCGGTCTAACTAAGCTAACCCTTCCCCCTAACTAGTTTCCATCCTGTGCCCAGGGAAGGGGGTCTTTCACCCCTTGCCCAGGAATCCTGTGCACCCGAAAGTGAGGCTTGTTTTTTTTTTTTTTTTCATGCGCAGCACCTGCGCGCCAACTCAGAGCTCGCGCACTTTACACCTGCCCGTGACGTCATGCAGCTGCACGTGTTCCTCGTCCCTCCTTGGACGGTACCATCCGGCAGAGATACCCCTCCTGCCGGATTCCAACCACACGTGCAGCCATGACGTCACCGTGCGCAAAAAAAAACACAAGCCCCACGTCTCGAGGGGTTCCCCACGCGAACACATGTGCTTTGCCCGTTGGAGCTTAACACACACGATCGCGTGGAGAACCCGTCCGGTCCAAATCCATTTACCTGCCTAAACTTTGTCCGTCCGCGGGATCGGCAAATCCACCGCGTGCGTTTCCGGACCGGGACTTCACTCTCGCAAGCGAGCACGTGGTGGTCTCGTGCGCTGCACAGCACGAACCGCTTGCTCACTGCTGGGTGAACCCGGCACGGTCCTCGAAACAACTACAGCCGCTACCCGGCTTTCTCTCCTCTGTCGCCGTCTCCGTCTCCATTCCACACACGCATACCTGCGTGTTACGACGCACACAGTCCACTCCATCACATTCACACCGGGAGACGCGGCTGCGTGCTCCCGCATGCCAACCGACATCTCCCTCACATACCGCTCTCTCACACACACGGTCTCCCTTGCATACAGCGACCTTGCACACGGCCGTTCACTCACGCGTGCCTCACTACTCACACAAACCATACTACTTACACACGCGGGGGCACTCACCCGCGGTGCCTCATCCACACTCCGTGCCTCACTCACACACGTGGGGGAACTCAACCGCGGTGCCTCACTCGCACTCCGTGCCTCATCCACACACGCGGGGGCACTCAACCGCGGTGCCTCATCCACACACGGTGCCTCACCCACACACGCGGGGGCACTAACCCGCGGTGCCTCACTCACACTGGCCGTTTCATCCACACACGCGGGGGCACTAACCCGCGGTACCTCACTCATACACACGGCGACACTCACACACGCGGTCTCTTCCACACACGGTGCCTCACCCACACACGCGGGGGCACTAACCCGCGGTGCCTCACTCACACTCCGTGCCTCATCCACACACGGCGTGCTGGGAAGCACGTACTCCGGCACCATCGCCACCACACCACTCACACGTGGTGCCTCACTCATACTGGCCGTTTCACTCACACACACGGCCTCACTCACACACGGTGCCCCATCCACACCCGGCGTGCTGGGAAGCACGCACTCTGGCACCATCGCCACCACACCACTCACACACGGGGTCGCTTCCACACACGGTGCCGCACTCACACCTTGCACCACACACACAGGGACAACCACACTGGGGATTTGTGTCCCCACAAGGGTCTCCGGGGCCTCTACACCCCCCAAGCTCTCCGTGCACCCGTTCGCAGCACTCGCCCCCTCAACCTCGCAAAGCACGACCGAACTCACCTGGTCGTGACTCGCCTCAAGGGGGCATACTCCCTCCCCTCGTTCCTGGAGGAGGCCATCCAGGTGCTCGCACTGGGTCTCTACCCAGTCCGCCAGCTCACCATCACTATCCTCCACTACCTCCGTGTGTGTGTGTGCGTCACTTACCCCGTCTTCCTCGTGTCGTCTTTCCTCTATTTTTTCTATCTCCCGTGTCTCTGGCAACTCTTCACCCTTTACCTCCCTTGTCTCAACTATTATTTCCTTTGTCACGGCCTTCATGCCCGCCTGCAGGCATCGGCCCATGTTCTGCGTCTCACCCCGGAGCTTTTTCGTTTCTTCCTTCATGTTTGTTTCCATTTTAGTTTTCATGCGTTTTATTTCGTTTGTGAATGTATCCATTTTTTCGTTCATTTGTTTGTTCATGTCTTTCATTTCGTTTTTTATTTCCGCATTCATTTGTGCCAGCATGGTGAATAGCTGGGCCATGTCGGATGCACTCAAGTGAGCCGTTTCGGCAGGGGTTGGGGAAGGGTCTTGGTGGAGAGGGGGGGGGGAGGTGTCATACACCGCGGCCGCTGCCGCACCCACCTCGGGCCCTGGGTTCAGTTGGGCGAGTCCGTGTTCCTGCACAATCAACATTTCCTGCTCGGGGATTCCATCCTGGACCATGGATCCTACACATTCTACATCCACTTCTAATACCCCCGGCTCCCGCTCGCCTTGAGACGCCATCTTGCTTCTCGTGAAGGGTTAATTTGCTCGCTCGTAATTTGGAGGGAATCGGGGGTCGCTTCTCTCACCCCTGGACCGATTCCCGTGAATTTAGCCGGAGACAGGAGAGCCCATTTTCCTGTTCTCCGATACCAGTGCCGCGAGGAGGGCGATGAATTTGTATCGCACGACCTGACACCAGTGTTGCGGTATTTCGCGCCCGCCGGCGTGCTGACGGCCACGTAACTCGAATCGCGGCACGTCGCCCACCGGACGGACAATCCAGTCGTGACCCTCTCGGACTAACGCCGGGAACCAGTCACGGGTGGACCTTTCGGTCTCACCGCGATCGAGCCAATCAGCCCCCGCGTGGGATAGGGTTGCTCGCCAAATTCGACCTACCTAAGTACCCACGCGGAGGGTAGACCGGGCGATCGCACCTCGCCGCAGGTCGACTTCGGACACGGGCCACTTAAGCGACCCGTTCCGTACTATCAGAATAACCGAGCGGTGTTATCGTCGACCTCGACGGTTCGATTAATTATCGGGCGTATTCAGCCCACTACCAACCCTTTACGTGAAGCAAGATGAGGATTCAATGGGAGAAATGACGAAGCGAAGCGGGAAACAGTTCAACACAAAGCACATTTATTCGCGGCACACGGGAAGCACACATATACAATTCCACCAAAAGCACACAGAAAAAACACAATTCCATTTACACAAAAAGCAAATATAAAAGCGAAGACAATGCAGAGCTAATACCGACTACCGAGCACACGGCAACACTTATACAATTCTACCTCACAGACGGCGCCGACAACACATACCCAAAACCAAGGAAAGAATACCCTCAAGGATGAGGCGGGCCTGAGGCCGAGACCGGGTCGCGCCTACCCTTCTGGTGATGAGACGCGGAGCGGCGATGGCGCCCCAACCCCGCGGGCCTCGCGGACAGTGTCTGGCAGGGGGTGGGAAAGGGGCCCCCTTGGTCGCACTATCTCAGCGCGGGGGGAAACAGGAGGGGGTTGCTGATGCTCGGGGTATAGAGGATCTTTATTATCCCTGGTGTGCGTCTCCACCTCGGCCAGGTCGCGCTGTCGGCCTCCCTCGGGTGCAGCTCCCTGCACGACGCGAGCACCCCCTCGTCTGGTGTCGCCGCCTTTCCACAGCTCGTCCCCTCCGTTCCGACTCCAACGCACACGCCGAGCAGCTCCACCGCCCGCGAAGTCTTGACCCTCTGCTTCCGACTCTCCTACTCTCCGCCTCTGGACTCTCCGACTCTCCTCTTCTCTGGACTCTCCTCCCGACTCCACTCCTGACTGACGAACACGGTCCTTTTATCCCCCCGTAGCTTCGCCTTTGACCCCCTCCCTTTGACCTTTCACCTCGCTCCCCATTGGCCCGAGAAAAAGTGGGCGTGAAGGCTTTTTGATCCACAAATTTGCATATATCGATCGTCCTGGAGGCGGGGCCAAATCGCCCCTCGCTCACCGATTGGACGGCAAAAAGTGGGCGTGTGTCGTTTTTGATCCGTTTTTGAAGCACAAAATCCGTGATTTTGTACACGCTGTTCGACGCGCGCCCTGCACGAGTCCAACACCGGCACCCACAGCGGGGCAAGAACGGTGGCGATGCTACGGTTGCGAGGTGTGACGTGAAGGTCGTGGCGGTTGTGGTGAAGCGGTGGTTGTGGTTGTAATCATGGCGGTTGGTCCAAAATAAAGATAGTAAAAGAAAAACGGCTATCCTGAAGAGTCGCAGCACGCATAAATGACATGTATTCCCACTAGACAACGGGTTTGGACCTAACTACACATGTACTTACCGAGATACCTCACCTAAGGGACCTGAATGGTGGTTTGCGAATTTGGTAACCACAACAATATATATATATATATATATATATATATATATATATATATATATATATATATATACATATATATACATATATATATATATATATATATATATATATATATATATATATATATATATATATATATATATATATATATATATATATATATATATATATCGATTGTATGTGGATTGCCCTATTCATTGTGATTTCTATTGTATGTAATTTCACTTTTTCCATTGTTATTACGTCCGCCACTGAAGGTGGATGGAGGTTATGTTTTTACCCCTGTCTGTCTGTCTGTTTGTTTGTTATCAACAAAATATCTCTGTTTAGAGAAGAACTGTTTATCAACAAAAAAAAATTGTGGAGAGCTTTGGTATGTGACAAGGATGAAATGATTAGATTTTGGTGAAGATCCGGATCCGAATCTGGATGTAAGAATCTTCAAAGTGATTTTTTTTTACCATTGGAAGATCGGGCCAAAAATGGCATATAGCAGGATATCTCAAAAAGTTGAAGACGGATTCGGACGAAACTTTTTGAGCAGGTCGGGTATGTAACAAGGAAGAATTGATTCGACTTTGATGAAGATCCAAATCGGGATACGGATTCGATAATTTTTAAGTGATTCTTCACCATTGAGTGACAGGGCAAAAACGATAAATAGCACGATATCTCAAAAAGTTAGGGACAGAATCGGACGAAACTTTTTGAATGAGTTGGTTAGGTGAGAAGAACGAGGTCATTAAATTTTAGTTAAGGTCCAAATCCAGATCCAGCCTATCAGTGGAATAGAAAACGTAAACTAATCAGCCTGGCGGAGGTATGCTCTCTACCGAGTGCCCTTCTAGTTTTTCATCTATCTATAATTCCAGCAATCTCTGTGTGTCTGTCTGTCTGCGACCGCCGTTTCTCGACGACCGCCGGTCCAATCTCATTGAAACTTGCCAGGAATATTGCCGGGGACCCACGGATGTGCCTTTTCGAGGTTTGATATCGATCGGACGAGCGATTCCCAAGTTACGGCCATTTATCTGTCGACCAATGACAAGACACGGTGCTATGACATCACAAATGATGTCACAATTAATGTTTATTTATTTATTCTTTTTTTTTTGCACGATCGACAGTCCGATCTAATTGAAACTTGCCAGGAATATTGCCGGGGCCCTGCGGATGTGCTTTTCAAGGTTTGATATTAATTGGATGAGCGGTTCCCAAGTTACGGCCATTTATCTGTCGACCAATGACAGGACATGGTGCTATGACGTCACGAATGACATCACAATTAATGTGTATTTATCTATTTTTTATTATTTCTTTTGCACGATTGAAACTTGCCAGGAATATTGCTGGGGACCCGCGGATGTGCTTTTTCGAGGTTTGAGAGAGAGAGAGAGAGAGAGAGAGAGAGAGAGAGAGAGAGAGAGAGAGAGAGAGAGAGAGAGAGAGAGAGAGAGAGAGAGAGAGAGAGAGAGAGAGAGAGAGAGAGGCTGCACATACTGGGACTCACCTACGGGCACGCCCCTACGGGCCCGTACAAGTTTATTTAATTTCATTAAGTTTTTTTCATTAACTCCACCACCGAAGGGGAAGGAGGTTATGTTTTCACCCCTTTCTGTCTGTTTCTCTGTCTGTCTGTTTGTTACTTACGAAATCTAAAGATTTCGTAAGTATATTGATGCCTTCCGTTTCTGTTTGTTTGTTTGTTTGTTTGGAGACACGATAACTCGAGAACGGAAGAAGCTACCAATCTCAAATTACCCCACGTGATTCAGAAGGGTGATGGCTAGTGCTGATTAGATTTTGGTCAAAATCGGTCAAAGGTCAAGGTCACGGTGAGGTCAAATATTCGATTTTTGATGGTTTGGTACAGATAACTCGAGAACGGAAGAAGCTACCAATGTCAAATTACACCACGTGATTCAGGAGGCTGATGGCTAGTGCTGGTTAGATTTTGGTCAAAATCGGTCAAAGGTCAAGGTCACAGTGAGTTCAAACATCCAAAGAATGATAACTCGAGAACGGAAGAAGCTTCCAATGTCAAATTACACCACGTGATTCAGGAGGGTGATGGCTAGCGCTGATTAGATTTTGGTCAAAATCAGTCAAAGGTCAAGGTCACAGTGAGGTCAAACATCCAAAACATTCGATTTTTGATGGTTTGGTACAGAATCATCATAGAAACTTCTGGTTTGCGTCGCTACCTTCTCTCGAGACAGCTTTTATTAGACAAGGTCAGAGGTCAAGTTGACGATTTCGTAAGTACCAGTCTATGACTGCTTGTTATCTTGCCAAAACGGTTTTTGCAAGATATGTTAGTCAGGTTTTATGTTTTTTTTAAATTTTTATCTTGCCAAAACGAAGTTTTTGCAAAATATGTTAGTCAGGTTGTATGTTTTTTTTATTTTTATCTTGCCAAAACGAAGTTTTTGCAAGATATGTTAGTCAGCTTGTATGTTTTTTTTTTTTGTCTGTAATCACGTATAAAAAATTCTGCAGAACGCAGTTATCATCGGAAATTTTTGTAACTTCGCATATCAGAGGCCTATAGAGGTCGCTTTCAGTGCACAAAATTTTGAAGGTCAAGGTCAAAGGTCAAGGTCACTTTGTCGCAAATCAGGGGAGTCGACGAAACCCTTATTTTTTGAGTAATTTTGATCGGATCGTCTTCAAACTTCATGGGAATATAGTTCATGGTCTGGCGCTCAGCTGATTAATTTTTGGTGGCGATTGGCCTTGACCTTCATGGTTAGTGCCTGAGGTGAAACATATTTGACCCCAAGGTCAAATTTTCAAGTTTTAGGAACCATATCGTGTAGAAGCTCATATTGAACACCTCGATGAGTGCTTTCTAGATATGTCAATCTTGAGACAT
The DNA here is from genome assembly GCF_056783735.1 of Eptatretus burgeri. NCBI lineage: Eukaryota > Metazoa > Chordata > Myxini > Myxiniformes > Myxinidae > Eptatretus > Eptatretus burgeri. Next base: position 21,146,486 of record NC_140962.1, on the reverse strand, counting down.
TATGACGTCATTTGGTGACGTTATGAGGCAAAAGCATATTTTTCATGGTTACTCTGTAGAACGATTCTCATCGGAATCTCTCGTAGGCAGATATTCCTCAAGGAGTCGCTCCTGGTGGATAGCAGCTCTGTTCACCTCAGTGTGACCTTAAAGAAGTCACACGTGGTCATCTTTTGGCAAGATACGGGTCACCCTGCGGGTGACATTGGTTTATTTTTTTGTTTCTTTGTCTGTAATCACGTATAAAAAATTCTGCAGAGCACAGTTATCATTGGAAATTTTTGTAACTTCGCATATCAGAGGCCTATAGAGGTCCCTTTCAGTGCATAAAATTTTGAAGGTCAAGGTCTAAGGTCAAGGTCACTTTGTCGCAAATCAGGGGAGTCGACGAAACCATTATTTTTTGAGTAATTTTGATCGGATTGTCTTCAAACTTCATGGGAATATCGGTCATGATCTGGCGCTCAGCTGATTAATTTTTGGTGGCGAATGTCCTTGACCTTCATATGTTTTTTTTTTGTCTGTAATCATGTATAAATCACTCTGCAGAGCACAGTTATTATTGGAAATTTTTGAAGCTTCGCATATCAGAGGCCTATAGAGGTCCCTTTCAGCACATAAAATTTTGAAGGTCAAGGTCATTTTTGAGGTCAACATGGGCCAAAAGATAAACATAGTCACAAGGTCAACAACTCAAATTAAATGTGTTCCTAAAATCCTGAATTTTCATCTCATTGACTTGAAATTTCAAGAGGATTTTTTTTTCAGCTCACTGAATTCAACCACCAATTATGTTCGAGGTCAACATCGGCCAAAAGGACAACGTGAGTCGGGTGAATATACTGGTTCTGGCTCATTTTTTCCCCATGTAAATGAATGGGGGATTTTCAGCGATTCATATTTTTTTCCCCGAAAAATAAACCCCCTTTTTATCCCAAGGTATATTTATTTGTCTCCCCTTTTAACCTGGGGACACTTTTTTTTCAAATAATCCATGTAATAAGATAAAGATTTGTTAAAGGTGATTCGAAAGAAATATCTAAAACGTCTAAGCCTCGGGACACTCTTTATCAAATAACCGATGCATATTGTTTAGCTCACTCATTGAACCTATAAAGATTTGTTCATTCTCAAATTCCTTCAATAGTTTAATTTTCTTTGCACAATAATCCCCATCTAAAATATTGAAAAACAAAACATTTGAATCTTTATATTTTTTAAGATACCCCTTTTGTGCCATTACGAAATGATAAACGTCTCTTAATGCTCTTGTTTGACCACCTCCTGAGCCACATATCATTTTGAGATTATAGTAAATTGTTTTTTCATTATTCAATTGATAACCATCAAAGTTTTCAGTCCATTCAAGGATATTCATTTTTTTTTTACATCCTCTAACTTACTACTTTTTAAATTGATTCGCTTATTTGTTTTATTTACCTTTGTTTTAGTTATTTTTTTCAATAAGACTTATTTGATATTTTTCACATTCATGATGTTTTCCATTTATATACCAAGACTGAGATTTTCTCCACTCTTTAGTTTGATTAATACTTGGTTTGACCATTTATATATTGCAAAAAAACGCGGCGGTAGCCCTTAAAAAAACCCTAACCCATCTTCCCATCGTTAAAACACAATCTATTCTATTCACTCTATCATACAATATCCATATGGAACACAATCTATTCCATTATCTAAAAGAAATCTCTTATCATCAAAGGCTCCTAATGCATTTTTATTTACTTCTTCACTATATATGTTATGATTATAACTTCTTATTGTATTCATTTTCCTATATTCTTCTTTCTTATTCATCAAACAATTATAATAATTTCTATAAGTTATTGATTTCTTTATTACATATTTCTTTATTCCCTTTAACATCTTATCAATCTGATCACCATACTTATAAGCATATGCCTTTGCTCTCAATCCAATAAACTCACTCATTACTTTTCCACCCAACTCATCCTTAAACTTACCAATAACCTTTTCATTCTTTTTGGAAAATAACTCACTCTTCTTGCTGAAATTACTTGTATCATATACTCCAATATTTTTCTTCATATCTTTATAAACATCATCAGTTTTTATATCTAGGATAAAACTATCAGTGTCCATATACAACAATGAAACATTTTCACCATACTCTTTCTTTAAGTCATTATACAAATAATCATACATCAATATCTTTGAAAAATCAAGAACTGCTGTTCCAATATAAATTGGTTTATCCATTACAATACTTTCCTTTTTCATATGAATTGCAGAAAAGTTCTCTGAAAAAACCTCTTCTCTCTCAAAACTTGGTTTATTTATCAATCTCGAAGCTTCTTTCCAATATGTTGCGAATCTAATGTTTTGCCTGTTTCTAACATTTTCCATAGTCTTTCCAAATACAGCATTATTCATTAATTTATAAAAGTCCCCTTCAAATTTTACTTTTGTATTTGCTCTCATATCTGTATTGAATTGAATATACTTTTTCACCCAAGGACTTTGTTTAAATTTTAAAACTCTAAGAATTTTAGCTACTCTCAATCCTTCTCTCAAAAACTGTTTTAAGCTTCTCTGATGCAAAACATATCCCTCTTTATCATAGAATGTTGTTAATAACTTTTCTGTTGATTTGCCTTTAATATTAAAACTTTTATGATAATCACTGAACCATTCTTTCTTTGGGGTTTCTTTCTCACATGCAAAAGGAAGGTCTTTATGCTTATTATGAAGATCACTCGGGTACCTCAAATCAACTTCAAAATAATAACCTTCTTCTTCGTCATTTAATTCCTCTTGAGAAGAAATAACAATATTCATCAAATCCTTTTCTTCCACCCACTCTAATTTACCATAAGGCAGAGATTGAGACATTGCCCATCCATACAAATTATTAGCATCAAAATACATCAAATAATTACTATCTTTTTCTATCTTTAATAGATTTATATCTATCTAATAATTATCTATCTAATAATTACTATCAAATAATTATGATAATATCCAAATCATAATTTGGAAGATATTTATTATTTGCTTAAGCATATATTTTTGAACATACTTGTGATATTCCACCTCTCTTGGACTTCTCAATCATCAAAAGCATATCAACATCACTGATTAAATTTATATCTTGTTTTGTCATTTTCAACATTGCACTCCAAGCTAAACCAGGAGCTGTGAAATAGTGGGCAGGATCTAATCCATAACAATTTTTATTATGACAGAGTGATCTAAAAGCTTCAAACACATCAGCTAACAATAAAACATCTGTTTTTAGATATAAATCATGATATTCTCCAAGGTTCTTTATCTTAAATATTTTCCATATTTCTTGTGCATGTTTATATTCCTTATCACTTATCTCTTCTTCATAAAGGTTATTATAGAAACTTTCTTTTGATGGAAGTTGTGTTTCTTTAAATCTCATAAATGAATCCATATAATCATAAGGATAAATTCCCTTACTTGTAAGAATTTTCTCTTTGCTTTGAATTTCATTCCTTGTTTGAATTTCCTCTCTCGTGAGAATTCCTTCTTTAATCAGAATTTCATCTTTAATCAGAATTTCCTCTTTAGTTAGAATTTCATTCATTGTTCGAATTTTCTTTATAATTAGAATTTCATCTTCAGTTAGAATTTCTTCATTAATTTCCTCATTAATTAGAATTTCCTCTTTACTTTGAATTCTCTCTTTAATCTGAATTTCCTCTTTAGTGAGAATTTCCTCTTTTGGAAAGAATGAATTAAGATTTGGAAAAGAGTCCGTGGAGCTTAGATTTGATGCGAGGTAGGCTAGTGGTGTTCCCATAAACTTGTAAGAATCTAGAAACCTAATACGAGTTAAAGGTTTTGTGAATACCATTTTTGTAAATGAAATATACTTTTGACTTGTGTTTGTTATGGCAGAAATATTCCCTGGTGTTTTTGAGAGTTCATTTATAAATAGATGTGTATCATAGTTGGCGCTGTTGTGAAGAAAGACTGGAATAAAAGAAGGTAATTTATAATTAATATGACAACAGGAATGAGCGGGACCTCTATATTTACCAGTAAGATGACAATGATCCCTAACTTTAGACTCCTTAATTTCCCCCTCACAAATATGACAGATATTGTTCTTTCTAAATTCTAATTTTTCTTCTTTAGTTAATTTCATCGGTTCATTTGTTTCTTTCATTAATTTAGTGAGTCTTATACAATCCTTTTCTAATCGTTTTACAAACTCTTGTGAAGCTTTTTTTCCACTATAATGTTCAAGTTTGTAATACTTTTCTCCAACAGATGATTTGATATAATAACAGAAACCACAAGGAATATGTTTTTGATATTTATTTGTATATGATTCTTTTGGATTAGGAGAAGCAGTATTTATCTTTTTAAGGATACACTCAAAATCAGCGTATATCACAAATGGGTGCATGATAGATTTATTATAATCTTCAAAAGAAATCTTTTCACCAGGTTTAGGCATTGTAATTACAGCTGATTTATGATTACTACAATATTTTGAATGTTGTTCTAATCGTTCTTTTGTATGAAATGAATTAAGACATCGCTTACAAGGATATATTTTGTTTGCTGTTCTGAATACCTGAGAAGAGATTAATCTTGATAAATTATTGATGTATGTGTAATGTGAATTATTTCCAACACTAAAATATAAAAGATCAATGTGTGTTTCTTCATTTTTATAGTTGTTTGAAATTTTTAATATTTGAACTTTGTTTGTATCCGTTAATCCATATACATTAATAGAAAGATTATTCTTTTTCTCAAATTTAGGAATATCTGTTAGTGGCATTGGGAATTTAAAATCTTTAATGTCCAAGGTATTCTCATATTTCATATATTGTTTTACTCTTTCTGAATTACATTTTGGTGGATGAAAGTGAGCAAGAACAGACTAGAGAAAACATTTATTATCATTGTTCTTAATATTAACAACTGCCTTCTTTAGTTTTATTTCTTTTGGTAATTCAATATAAGAAGCTTTAAGAGGGTTTGATTTTAGAATGTGTATATCTAAAAAGATGATTTTTTTTAATATTGAATCCACTTCCTACCACTGTATTATCAACATCCTCCTCTTGTTTTGATAGTTCTTCATAAACCCCACTATTTAAAAAATCTTGAAATGATGTTATAAAATGAAGATCTGTTCTCATATAAGGAGTTTGTTCTTCATCTTGTCTTTTCATATTCATTTTCACTCCCATATAAAACTTGAAAGTTTTCATTTCTTTTAATGTCTTTTTCATAACTTTTCAACATCAGGTTTCACTATTTCAATTGATTCAGCTATTGATGATGGTCCGGGTTCTCCAAATTGAAAAATCCTTATTTTTACATGCCCTTTAAATGCCCCATCAGTGTTTTCAATATAATAGTCTCCCTTTACTTTAAACTCATTTTTCTTGTGTTTTTGTGATTGAAGATGTCTATTATAACTACTCTTCAAAACATCCTTTGAGCAGATATCACAATGTTTTCTTTCCAACTCAAGAGGAGATATTTTATGAAATAGATTAAATGTGTGTTTGTTGGTTCGGAGGTGTTTTCTGTAATGTTTATATTTGTGATTACAAACATCGCAGTATGTTGTATTCACCATATTTATACAATAAATCTTTGCTTAAACTAAAATTTTCTTGATGAAAATTTCGTTTATTTTACAGGTGAATCTGTGCTTAAAACCATTTTATCCTCCAACTTTTTCACTTAATAAATACAATGTTTCAAGACACAAAAGACAAGTTTCAATCAATCTCTTCATTTGTTAAAGATACTGAGAAATATGTCAAGGATGTAAAATTGAACAAAGATAAATATAACAACTATTGGATAAAAACAATTATGGTAAATAATATGAGTTCTTCAATTTCCTTCAGTGGAAGGGCTTTTAGTATACCTGGTAGAACATCAATTAAAGTATCTCTAACAAAAGTTTCTCCTCTCCTTCTGGTAATATATTCAAAACTAGAAAAAGCAATGAAACAAGAAAAAGTATCAAAAAACAAAAACCTTATGGATGAAGCTTTAGAAAGAAAAGATAAGACCATCTGTAATATGCAAGGAGAAATTTGTATTTTTTTCAACAACCCGAAAGATGTAAATCCTGATGAAGTAAAGGATGTAAATATATCAGGTGAAATGACATTTCGTTCAATAGTAGTTAACGATCATTTTAAAATCACCTTTAATATAAAAAATATTGTCGTTGAATCTGGTAATGAAAAAAAGTATATCGATGGTAATATTATTAAATATGAGTCAATATACAACTGAAAGTAAAGATGAATTTCAGTTTAAGTAAAGTTTTACTTTATAAATATGCTAGACTTTCCTGATTCTCCATATGACAAATTTGAGAATTGTCCTGCGTGTGAAAGACGGGGATTAAACACAGAGTCAAAAGCCTATAAACAATGTATATTCTATGATTATCTTCTAATTAATGATAATATAAAAAGGAAAATAATTCTTTTAGATTTACACCAAAAATGAATTACTTTACAAGATTGATTAGAGAAAAGAATGTAAAGAATGAGGGTGATAACACACCTTTCCTTACAAGGGAAGAAACTGAATGTATAAGAGAAATGTTCAAAGGATTGTTGTTATATATTATTCATGATTGTCATTTTCAGGGAAATATCAAAACAAGATATTGTATAAATAAAATAATGGATTATCTTGAAATTAAACCTGAACTTAGGATAAAATATAGAGTTTCTAAAAAAGCCAATAATAAATTAAATAACCTGTTTTCCAAATATATAAATGAATGATTTTTTTACCCATTTGGGAAAATAAGATAAAATTTAACAACCATAAAAATCTCCCAAATTCATTAAGATGTCTCATAGTTGGTTCAAGTGGATATGGAAAAACCTGCTTAGTTTTAAAGATGCTCCTCACTCCCAACTTTTTAGATTATGATAATTTAATAATTTTCACAAAGTCGAGTTTTCAACCAGAGTATCAACTACTCTCACAAGGTTTTAATGCTGGTCTTCAAAAAGAAGATATAATCGGTTTATTTAAACGTCAAAAAAACCTAAATGATTATAACATTGAAGATATAATTCAACTATTTTGTGATACACAGAGATGTAAAAAGAAATCAAATACTATAACTTGTATTCTTAGTGATAATATGGATGATATACCGTCTCCCCAAGATTTGGATAAATCAAAAAAGAACCTCGTTATCTTTGATGATTGTGTTAATGAGAGAAACCAAACGGTAATGGACAGCTATTACACAAGAGGGAGACATTCTTCTTGTAATTGTATTTATCTTAGTCAATCATACTTTCAACTTCCTCGTCGTTCCATCAGAAACAATGCTAATACTTTTATTTTATTCAAGTTAAATTCAATAGATATCAATAATTTTTGGAGAGATAATTGTTCTACATTATGTAGTAAAAAGAAATTTGAGGATTACATGAAGCACACGACTGAAAAATATAAATATATTGTTGTGAAACAAGATGAGATATTAAGGGATATATTTTTTGTTTTATAAACAATTACATATATAAATGACAACTATTATTATAAATCTTGTGGGTAAATCTGCTTCTGTAAAAAACTTTCATAAATCAAGGTTCTTGTGTAGTACAAATGAGAATATTGTAAATTTACTTAAAAAACACCCCGTGATACGCATTATATCAACAACAACTAGAGCAATAAGAGCTGGAGAAGTAAAAGGTGAAGATTATCACTATATTTCAGTGGAGGAACATATGCAATTTAGGAATGAAGGTCAAATATTTGAGGAGGTTTCTCTTGGTACAACAAAATATTCACATTGTAAGAGTGAGTTAAGGAAACTAAAATCTGGTGGTCTTGGGATATTAGAAACTAATCCAGAAGGAACGAGACAAATTATTAAACATCTGAGCGGAGTGAAGATTTTATCATTCGGTTTTGATGTTAATGAAGAAACTCAACGCAAACATATGAAAAGCAGAGATGCAAGTATTAGTGAAGAAGAAATTACAACTCGCATTAATGTTAATAAAGAATTTGATGAAATATTTAAAGAAAAGGATTTATTTGAACACATCTACTTGAATGATGAAGAAAAGGAAAATTTCCCTGTTGATCTTTACAATTCATTAAATGATATTTTACAATAAATAAATGGATGCAAAAGAAAGAGCAAGAAGATTTAAGGAACATCAAGAGTTGGTTTCAAAAGTTGGAAAACAGCAGGAAGACATAAAGAAGAAACGCAGACAGAAACTAACGGGTGAAGAAGCATTTGAAAGAAAACAAGAGAATTTTTTTAAACCACTTTTAAAAACTTCCCAAGAAAAAATGAAAGATGATTCCACAGTTCCCACAGCAGAATATACTCCTAAAAAACTTCAAATGTTAAAAGATTTTGATCAAATGACGGAGGAAGAATTAGAGCATTTAGGAGAATTAAAGGTATATGATGATGAAGGTTTATTTCAACAACTGGAAGAGATTAATCCACCCCCTGATTATATTGTGAATGCTCTTCAAAACAATGAATATTCAGCGGATTCAAAAACCAAAGCAGGACTCATTCCAACAGAACAACCAGCAATATTTTATCTTGTTCAAGAAAAGGTATTGATATTTAATGATGAATTAAGGTTCTTGGGTTCTGCTCAACCCCCTGATAAACTAACTCCGAGATTAATGTTTCTTCTCACAAAAGATGGAAGACAAGGTTCAACTGTGAGGGATGAATCAAAGTATATTGATAAACCATTGGATATGAAAAATAATGATGATAGAGTATATATTGATCTGCTGAACACTCTAAATTATAGGGTTAGTATTTCTAGTAAAAGTAGGAAAAATGAGAAGGAGAAACACATTATTCAGCCTTTAAGTATCCTTGGTTCAGGTATTAGTTTTCTTCCAAATGACCCATCGCAATTAGTTAATAGACTGTTATTGTTGTTAGGTAGTAAGAAGGCTGGAAATAACAATTGTTTTAATGAAGCATCAGCCATTTTAGACCAGTTGATGAACATGAAAATAACTAATAAATCTCAATATAAAGACATTTTATCTCATATTAAATAAGATGAGAAGCACAATCCTGAGTTTTAATTTCACAACAAGCGACCACACATCTTCATTCCCATACCCACTACAACTTGACCCAACAAAAGAATATGAGGCATCTTTATTGTCCATGGAAACTTATAATACCTTATTTAATATAACTGATAAAAATGACAAGTTTAGTTATAATCCCGGAAGTGGATACAAAACGATAACAGTCTCACCCGGAGCATATGAGATTTCTCAAATATCTTCCGAAATTGCTCGTCTTATGAAAGAACAGGGTGATGAACCAAAAAATATTGTTATAGACATTCAAAAACATACTTCAAAATCAACGATTAAAGTTAAAAATAACTACAAGGTTGATTTCACAATTGATAATTCATTTAGAGAGTTATTGGGTTTCTCCTCAAAAAAGATTGAAACTAATGGGACGTTTTACAGTGATAATGTCATTCAAATATCCTCAGGAATAAATTCGGTGTTAATTCACTGTGATTGATTGATGGTGCTTATAATGATGGAAAAAAAACAAATGCAATATTTTCATTCAGCGCATACTCAACCCCAATTGGTTATAAATTCAATATGGAACCCAAAAATTTGGTTTATCTCCCTGTGTCAGGAAAAACCATACACAGAGTAAATTTTAGGATAACCAACCAAGATAATCGTATAATTTCTTTTAATGGAGAAGTTATATCCATCAGAATTCACCTATGTGAAGTTTTCCAATAAATAAATACGATGGTTATTGTGAGGAAACACGAGTTGGGAAAATATAAAATAATTACAGGGGATGGGATGTTCCTTTCCCCATACTACAAGGGTGAAGGTATGTATCTTGGTAGAGGATACTATAAACCTAAGAGACAAAGGGGTGTTGGACATCAATTTAGAGGAGGTGGGATAATTGATACTCTCATGGGTATTGGTTCAACTATTCTAAAACATAAAGATCTAATTGGTTCAACTGCTTCTGCTGTGGGAAATGTAGCAGGTGCTGTAAAGAGCATAAAAGATACCCAGAAGGAATCTCATAAATTACAAGCAATAAAAGAAATTAAGAAAGGCAAAACTCAGTTGTACCCCCAAGAACGAGAGAAAATAATTCCAATACTTGGATCAGGGTTTCAAAAGTTTTAACATCTTTTTTTCCTAAATAAATACAAGTATGGAAGCAATTGATAGTATCTATGATTTGGATGATACTATTATTATCTCAAACTCCACTAAAAAAGAAGATTACTTCAAGGTAAATGCAATAACTGGAACAGACTGGAATACGAATGGTACAAAAAGTTTTGAAATAAATAATCAACAAACCTATTTGAATCTCTCCGAAAGTTTCTTGTTGTGTAAATTTAAATTCACTAAAGCTGGGAATAACACAAACGCAACACTTGTAAATGATTTCTTCTGGAAAATGTTTGATAGTGTGCGTTTGTATATTGGAACACAAGAAGTTGAAGCGGTTGATTATGTCTCTGCTGTATCTGAAATGATAAAATTTACACTCTATACATTCAGTGATAGAATGGGAAAGGGGTCTGTCGAAGGTTTTATTCCTGATATGTCAACGGGAACAAACACAGACCCTGGATATACTCAAAGGAAAGGAGCGTATAATGATGATACAAAAGCAGAAAATAGTTTTACTGTGGCAGTTCCTCTTAAAGTTATATTTGGATTTTGTGATCATGATAAAGTTCTGTATGGTCTTAAAATTAGATTTCAACTACAAAGGAATGATAATGAAAATAGATTGCTTTTTGGTGTTGGTTGTGCTTTTGGTGAACAGAATAAATTTGTTATTGAGGAGATGAGTTGGTATATCAGTGAATATACTCCTCATCTTAAAACAGAAGAGATGTTGAATCGAAGACTTAACTCAAAGAAACCACTCAGTGTATCATACCTCAAAAGAAGATGTCAACACGTTAAACTCAACCAAACTACTTGCACGTGGAATTTGGGTGTTCTGGAAGGAAAGCCACGATATCTGTGGATCATTTTTAAAAAGCCAGATGGTGATACTGCGACTGATAAGAATAATGCATTGAGTGATAATGCTAAGGTGAAACAACTTCGCGTTTCTCTAGATGGAACATTTTATCCACGAGATAGATTGGAAATTAATTGGGAAAAAATGATTTTGCTGAAGCATACAAGTCTTACCAAAAAGTGTGTGAAAGTAATGGAAATAAAGAACCTATTTTGGATATGACAGCATTTAAAAGTTTGTATACAATCTATGCGTTTGACCTGAGCGCTCAAAAGGAAACTATAAAGTCTAATCGAGTGGATACTTCCCTAAACATTGAAAGAGGAGAGAGTGAAGAAGTTGATACATATTGTTTGCTTTTGGAAGAAACAGAATTACAGATTAATACAGATAATGGTGTGATGATTAGTCTCACCTAATTTTTTGTTAAATAAATGAGTGGTAAAGTACCAACTGGGGTATATGTTAATCAAATCAATCTTCATAAACTATCATCTTGTGTTCAAAATCAAAAGCCTTGTACGATTAACGTTAATACAATTCAGAGAAAAGGAGCAGTAAGAATTGATGTTTTGCTCACAAGAGAACAGGTTAAAATCTTGAATGACACTGGCTCACTTAAAATTAAAATGACAAAACCAATGTTGAAAAAATATTCAATAAGAGAGATGAGTGGAGGATTTCTCCCATTTCTAATTCCTTTATTTGCTGGTTTAAGTGCGGTTGGAGCATGACGGGTGGTATTTCAACAGCGGTGAAAACTGCCAACGAAAGGAAGGCTCAACTCCAGGCTCAAAAAGAATTGGAAAGACATAACAAAGAGTTGGAGAAACAAATTAGTGGAAGTGGTGTTATTGTAGATTTTGCTGAAAAACTTGAAGGTCTGCCTGATAAAGCGAGATGGTTAGTTGGAGATATGCTTTCTTCTATAGCACATGCAGGTGTAAAATTAACGAAAAGACGTAATGGATTATACCTTTCTAATAAATAAATGAGCATTGATGAGTGGTTTAAACAATTTGGAAAGAATACAACATCAAATTTGCAACTTGTCAAATATTGTAAGAAATTAAAAATTCATAATGTGGTTATTTGTATGAGAGATGAATTAACAAATGTGCCGAAACATACAAAGAATATTATTATGAACTTAGAAGATAATAATGGGAACAGTTCTCATTGGGTTTGTATTTTTAATAGTCAAGACAAATATTATTTTGATAGTTTTGGTCTTCCACCACCTGTTGAAGTCATAAAATTCTTACAGAATGGTGTTTATCAAACATTTCAAGTCCAAGAATTAAATTCTAAGTGTTGTGGTCAATTATGTCTATATGTGTTATTTCAACTCAACAAAAATAAAAAATTTTATGATATTATTTTTAATCTAATATAAATGACTTATGTTGGTAAAGATGGTTCTATCTTTGGTGTATCTCAAGAACTGGATATTGATTGATCAAATTATTACACAAAGGCACAGGCTGAACGACATAAATATAATATAACCAAAAATATTAACATGAAAAATGCTTATAAATTAAAAAATTATCCAAGCCCGACTGACGCGAATGACTTGGTTAGATTAAGCGATTTATCACAATATATATCTTTAAATAAAACGGCCGTGTATTCCAAAGATACAGAAGTGTTGATATTATCTCCAGGTCATACAGAATTCACAGTTCGAATTAAAATAAATTTTTATAAAGAAGGGCGTATCGTTTGTATGAGAATAGAACAATGGGGGTATGATATGAATGATTTAGGGTATAATTGGTCATTTAAAATTAACCTCGAAGACCTGGAACAATTAAATCAGTCTCGTAAGGAAGAATATTATCCACTTGGTATCGACAATGAGTTTTGTGGGGCCACGATTAGTAAACAACAAATAAAAGAATTTAATAAGGGTAAAGATAATAATGGTTTTGCCCTTGTTTATATCATGAAAAAAGAAAAAACAGGATTATAAAAAATAAGTAAGGAAATACAAAATGATTTAACTATGGGAAGATGGGGAGGTGTTTCGTGCCATAATATTATTCTAACATATATTTCTAATACATAAATGATAGAAAGAAGGCTTCAAGAAAATTATCATTTCTGTGTCCAAGCATACCTTCAAGAAAAGGGTATTCGGTATTTTAATAAATATGTTCTACAACATAAGAATGAGGTATTTTCAATAAAAGATTGGCATTATGCTGATGTTGATAAACCGACAACTTTAGATTTAATGAGAATATTAAATAATGAAAAAATTATAAAGTTAAGAAAAGGTAAGGCTCTTTTAGAAAATCAAAAGAAATTTTATTGGTTTCCTGTTGTAAAAAAAATTATTTTGGATACAGGAATAACAAGAAATCCTGATGAATATATGTATGATATTCTATGGGGTGTAAGCGATTCAAGGATAATAAGGGATGAGGAAGGAGTTGAAGAAGAGAGGGAAGAGGAGGAAAAGGAGAAGAGAGAGAAGGAGGAGAGGGAGAAGAAAGAGACGGAGGAAAAAGAGAAGAGAGAGAAGGAGGAGATGGTGAAAAAAGAGAAGGAGGAAAAAGAGAAGAGAGAGAAGAGAGAGAAGGAGAGGGAGGAGAGAGAGAAGGAAAGGGAAGAAAGAGCGAGACAAAATAAATATCAAAATATGGAAACCAGTGAGATTAAAAAAAGATTGGTGGTATTACAGAAAATAACTCAACCCACCGAGGAGGAAAACAAAGAATTGACAAGTCTATTTGCAATACTTTCGACAAGACTATTGACATCGACAAGCTATTCATTTTAATTCATCGTTTTCATTTTTTTTCTTAAATAAATGGAGGAGAGAGTGAAGGCATTTCTAAGGATTCTTTATGTTTTAAAAATTAAGATTCAAATGTGCATGTTGGAAACTAAAAAGGTTTTTGCACTCTGCAGGAATTTTTCTCATAAATAAATGAGTTATTGTCTCAAATGTAAAAAGAAAACTAATACTAAAAATATTTCATATATTAAAAGTAAAAATAACAGCGTTATACAAAAAGGTATATGTTCGGTGTGTGGTTCAAAAAAAAAATCAATTTATCTCCAAACACAAACGAGGAGGAGATATACAAAAGTTTTTATCAGGAAGTAAATTTACAACTACTGGAATACCAGGGGAATTACATCTTCCAGGGTATTCTTTCTGTGGTCCAAGCACAAACTTGGATAAAAGATTAGATGAGGCAGACAATCCTAAATCCTGGAGTAAACCCATCAATAGAGTTGATGAAGTGTGCATGAGACACGATATTGATTATGGGAATACCACAACGTTGGAAGAAAAGCATGAAGCCGATAGAGAAATGTTGTATAATTTGTCTCTGATACAAAATCCAACCTTGAGAGAAAAAGTTGATCGGTTCATTGTGAAGAAGATGATCAGTGCTAAATTGAAACTTGGACTTGGAAATTCAAAAAACTTATAGGTTCTAATGATGTCATTAAGACTGAAGAGCAATTAGCTGATAAATTACATAAACCAATATTCACAAAGTTTCAGAGAAGGAAAGTTTATTCCAAGGAAGTAGATTATATCTGGTCTGCTGATTTGATTGAACTCAATAATGATAAGGGGTACAAGTATGCTTTAACCGTTATTGATTTTGAGGAGTAGATACGCATGGGTTGTACCATTAAAAAACAAAACAGGTAATACTCTTATGTTAGCCTTTCAACAGATATTTAATAAAAGTAAGAGAAAACCTAAAAAATTGTGGACTGATGAGGGTAGAGAGTTTTATAACAAGACATTTATGAATTTTCTAAAAAATAACAGTATTATATTATACAGTACCTTTAATGAAGGGAAGGCAGTTGCTGTTGAACGTTTTAATCGTACCTTAAAAGAGAGATTATATAAAAAATTCACACAACTCGGTTCACAACAATGGTCATCTTTTATTCAGGATATTGTGGATAAGTATAATGAC
>NC_140962.1:21063962-21126462 GCF_056783735.1 Eptatretus burgeri | reverse complement strand
TCCTTAACCTCGTTTTAAACACTTCTATTCTCCCATCTGGGTTTTCCGATCACCATGTAGTTGTAATGCGGTTTCAATTGTCATTTGTTATGGTGGTGAGTCGATATTGGAAGTTCAATACAGCACTCCTTCAAAACAAGTTCTTTGTTTCTTCTTTTAAGACCTTTTGGGCACATTACATCACAATGGATCAGGACTTCTCTTGTTTACATCAGTAGTGGGACAACGTTAAAGCTCAAATTAGAGTCTTTTGCCAAAATTTCTCACAACACAGTACTCGAGATCGTGACATCGATATAGACCAGGTGAAGACACAAATTCTTCACTTGCAAAACAACATGTCCTCTTCTAATAATAATGGGCAGCGATAAACGTTTGAAAAGAAAGCCCTTTTGAATGAATTATTGGCTGAGCGTGCAAAAGGTGCACTTCTTCGGATAAGAATGGTTCACCTGCAACAACTGAATACTCCAAGCAGGCTCTTCTTTGAGGCCCTGTCACACCTTGTCGTGTTAGCCAGCGTATGAAAATATATGTAAAACGCTGGCGTACACTGAACTATTGATGTTTTTTTTTTAAGTTTTTGGCATATTCATGACGAGTTGGACGTATGCATAACGTATTAGTAACGTACACAGAATGTTTCGATCACTTTTAGATAACTTATACCAACGAATGCTTAGCGTGTTGTCAGCGTTCACAACGTATGCCCAACGATAGTCTAACGTATGCATAGCGCACGGCACCGTTTCGCAGATGATCACGTGGCGTAGCCGATTAAAAGGATGCCGCTCGATGATTCAAATCATAACCGCACTAGACATCGAAGTGTCAAGGCGCTGTCACACCTTGACGTTTTAGGCAGCATATGCCGACGTATGAAAATTTTGCCGAATACGCTGGCACACATCGAATACGTTATGGGTAAGTTTTGTATACGTTAAGAGCACGCTGAAGCATGCTGGCATACGCCGTAGTACGCCGAGTACGTCGCAAAATTTCAAGCATGTTGAAAATTTTGCGACGTATGCGAGCGTATGACTCACACGTTTCTCATATGCTGGCCATAAGTTGAAGGCACCTTACGCGATCGTTGACACACGTCGACACACGTTACTTGTAAGTTACTCAGAAGTCGAAACACGTCGAGGAAATGTTTAGCGTTCCCGAAACTTATTTCTAACCTATGAGTAATGTGCTTTGAACCTATGAGTAAAGTGCTTGCACACAACGCGGTGAACTTATGAGATTTAGACCGTTGAGCGGCAGCCTTTCAATCTTATTATATTATAACCGCACTAGAAATCGAAGTGTCAACATCACCGTCATGCGGCATTCGTACAACGCGGAATGAGGTGTTTCATCTCGCACATGCGTACAACGCGGAACGAGCTGTTTCATCTCGCACATGTGTACAACGCGGAACGAGGTGTTTCATCTCGCACATGCGTACAACGCGGAACGAGCTGTTTCGTCTCGCACATGCGTACAATGCAGAACGAGATGTTTCATCTCGCACATGCGTACAACGCGGGAAGAAGTGTTTCATCTCGCACATGTGTACAATGCGGAACGAGGCGTTTCATCTCGCACATGTGTACAACGCGGAACGAGGTGTTTCATCTCGCACATGCGTACAACGCGGAACGAGGTGTTTCATCTCGCACATGCGTACAACGCGGAATGAGGCGTTTCATCTCGCACATGTGTACAACGCGGAACGAGGCTTTTCATCTCGCACATGTGTACAACGCGGAACGAGGCGTTTCATCTCGCACATGTGTACAACGCAGGATGAAGTGTTTCATCTCGCACATGTGTACAACGGGGAACGAAGTGTTTCATCTCGCACATGTGTACAACGCGGGACGAAGTGTTTCATCTCGCACATGTGTACAATGCGGGACGAAGTGTTTCATCTCGCACATGTGTACAACGCGGGACGAAGTGTTTCATCTCGCACATGTGTACAACGCGGAACGAGGCGTTTCATCTCGCACATGTGTACAACGTGGAACGAGGCGTTTCATCTCGCACATGTGTACAACGCGGAATGAGGCGTTTCATCTCGCACATGCGTACAACGCGGAACGAGGCGTTTCATCTCGCATATGCGTACAACGCGGAACGAGGCGTTTCATCTCGCACATGTGTACAACGCGGAACGAGGCGTTTCATCGCGCACATGTGTACAACGCGGAACGAGGCGTTTCATCTCGCACATGTGTACAACGCGGAACGAGGCGTTTCATCTCGCACATGTGTACAACGCGGAACGAGGCGTTTCATCTCGCACATGTGTACAACGCGGAACGAGGCGTTTCATCTCGCACATGTGTACAACGCGGAATGAGGCCTTTCATCTCGCACATGCGTACAACGCGGAACGAGGCGTTTCATCTCGCACATGCGTACAACGCGGAACGAGGAATTTCATCTCGCACATGTGTACAACGCGGAACGAGGTGTTTCATCTCGCATATGCGTACAACGCGGAACGAGGCATTTCAGCTAGCACATGTGTACAACGCGGAACGAGGTGTTTCACCTCGCACATGTGTACAACGCGGAACGATGCGTTTCATCTCGCACATGTGTACAACGTGGAATGAGGCGTTTCATCTCGCACATGTGTACAACGCGGAACGAGGCGTTTCATCTCGCACATGTGTACAACGCGGAACGAGGTGTTTCATCTCGCACATGCGTACAACGCAGAACGAGGCGTTTCATCTCGCACATGTGTACAACGCAGGATGAAGTGTTTCCTCTCGCACATGCGTACAATGCGTAACGAGGCGTTTCATCTCGCACATGTGTACAATGCGGGATGAAGTGTTTCATCTCGCACATGTGTACAACGCGGAACGAGGCGATTCATCTCGCACATGTATACAACGCGGGACGAAGTGTTTCATCTCGCACATGTGTACAACGCGGAACAAGGCGTTTCATCTCGCACATGTGTACAACGCGGGACGAAGTGTTTCATCTCGCACATGTGTACAACGCAGGATGAAGTGTTTCATCTCGCACATGTGTACAACGGGGAACGAAGTGTTTCATCTCGCACATGTGTACAACGCGGGACGAAGTGTTTCATCTCGCACATGTGTACAATGCGGGACGAAGTGTTTCATCTCGCACATGTGTACAACGCGGGACGAAGTGTTTCATCTCGCACATGTGTACAACGCGGAACGAGGCGTTTCATCTCGCACATATGTACAACGCGGAACGAGGCGTTTCATCTCGCACATGCGTACAACGCGGAACGAGGAGTTTCATCTCGCACATGTGTACAACGCGGGACGAAGTGTTTCATCTCGCACATGTGCACAATGCGGGACGAAGTGTTTCATCTCGCACATGTGTACAACGCGGGATGAAGTGTTTCATCTCGCACATGTGTACAACGCGGAACGAGGCGTTTCATCTCGCACATGTGTACAACGCGGAACGAGGCGTTTCATCTCGCACATGTGTACAACGCAGGATGAAGTGTTTCATCTCGCACATGCGTACAGCGCGTAACGAGGAGTTTCATCTCGCACATGTGTACAACGCGGGATGAAGTGTTTCATCTCGCACATGTGTACAACGCGGAACGAGGCGTTTCATCTCGCACATGTATACAACGAAGGACGAAGTGTTTCATCTCGCACATGTGTACAACGCGGAACGAGGCGTTTCATCTCGCACATGTGTACAACGCGGAACGAGGTGTTTCATCTCGCACATGTGTACAACGCGGAACGAGGTGTTTCATCTCGCACATGTGTACAACGCGGAACGAGGTGTTTCATCTCGCACATGTGTACAACGCAGGATGAAGTGTTTCATCTCGCACATGTGTACAATGCGGGATGAAGTGTTTCATCTCGCACATGTGTACAACGCGGAACGAGGCGTTTCATCTCGCACATGTGTACAACGCGGGATGAAGTGTTTCATCTCGCACATGTGTACAACGCGGGATGAAGTGTTTCATCTCGCACATGCGTGCAACGCAGGATGAAATGTTTCATCTCGCAAATGTGTACAACGCGGGATGAAGTGTTTCATCTCGCACATGTGTACAACGCGGAACGAGGCGTTTCATCTCGCACATGTGTACAACGCGGGATGAAGTGTTTCATCTCGCACATGTGTACAACGCGGGATGAAGTGTTTCATCTCGCACATGTGTACAACGCAGGATGAAGTGTTTCATCTCGCACATGTATACAACGCGGGATGAAGTGTTTCATCTCGCACATGTGTACAACGCGGAACGAGGCGTTTCATCTCGCACATGTGTACAACGCGGGATGAACTGTTTCATCTCGCACATGTGTACAACGCGGGATGAAGTGTTTCATCTCGCACAGGTGTACAACGCGGAACGAGGGGTTTCATCTCGCACATGTGTGCAACGCGGAACGAGGCGTTTCATTTCGCACACGTGTACAACGTGGAACGAGGCGTTTCATCTCGCACATGTGTACAACGTGGGATGAAGTGTTTCATCTCGCACATGTGTACAACGCGGGATGAAGCGTTTCATCTCGCACATGTGTACAACGCGGAACGAGGCGTTTCATCTCGCACATGTGTACAACGCGGAACGAGGCGTTTCATCTCGCACATGTGTACAACGCGGAACGAGGCGTTTCATCTCGCACATGTGTACAACGCGGAACGAGGCGATTCATCTCGCACATGTGTATAATGCGGAACGAGGCGTTTCATCTCGCACATGTGTACACCGCGGAACGAGGCGTTTCATCTCGCACATGTGTACAATGCGGGATGAAGTGTTTCATCTCGCACATGCGTACAACGCGGAACGAGGTGTTTCATCTCGCACATGTGTACAACGCGGAACGAGGCGTTTCATCTCGCACATGTATACAACGCGGGATGAAGTGTTTCATCTCGCACATGTGTACAACGCGGAACGAGGCGTTTCATCTCGCACATGTGTACAACGCGGAACAAGGTGTTTCATCTCGCACATGCGTACAACGCGGAACGAGGTGTTTCATCTCGCACATGTGTACAACGCAGGATGAAGTGTTTCATCTCGCACATGTGTACAACGCGGGATGAAGTGTTTCATCTCGCACATGTGTACAACGCGGAACGAGGCGTTTCATCTCGCACATGTGTACAACGCGGGATGAAGTGTTTCATCTCGCACATGTGTACAACGCGGGATGAAGTGTTTCATCTCGCACATGCGTACAACGCAGGATGAAATGTTTCATCTCGCACATGTGTACAACGCGGGATGAAGTGTTTCATCTCGCACATGTGTACAACGCGGAACGAGGCGTTTCATCTCGCACATGTGTACAACGCGGGATGAAGTGTTTCATCTCGCACATGTGTACAACGCGGGATGAAGTGTTTCATCTCGCACATGTGTACAACGCGGGATGAAGTGTTTCATCTCGCACATGTGTACAACGCCGGATGAAGTGTTTCATCTCGCACATGTGTACAACGCGGGATGAAGTGTTTCATCTCGCACATGTGTACAACGCGGAACGAGGCGTTTCATCTCGCACATGTGTACAACGCGGGATGAAGTGTTTCATCTCGCACATGTGTACAACGCGGGATGAAGTGTTTCATCTCGCACATGTGTACAACGCAGGATGAAGTGTTTCATCTCGCACATGTGTACAACGCGGGATGAAGTGTTTCATCTCGCACATGTGTACAACGCGGAACGAGTCGTTTCATCTCGCACATGTGCACAACGCGGGATGAAGTGTTTCATCTCGCACATGTGTACAACGCGGGATGAAGTGTTTCATCTCGCACATGCGTACAACGCGGAACGAGGCGTTTCATCTCGCACATGTGTACAACGCGGGATGAAGTGTTTCATCTCGCACATGTGTACAACGCGGAACGAGGGGTTTCATCTCGCACATGTGTACAACGCGGGATGAAGTGTTTCATCTCGCACATGTGTACAACGCGGAACGAGGCGTTTCATCTCGCACACGTGTACAACGTGGAACGAGGCCTTTCATCTCGCCCATGTGTACAACGTGGGATGAAGCGTTTCATCTCGCACATGTGTACAACGCGGAACGAGGCGTTTCATCTCGCACATGTGTACAACGCGGAACGAGGCGTTTCATCTCGCACATGTGTACAACGCGGAACGAGGCGTTTCATCTCGCACATGTGTACAACGCAGAACGAGGCGTTTCATCTCGCACATGTGTACACCGCGGAACGAGGCGTTTCATCTCGCACATGTGTACAATGCGGGATGAAGTGTTTCATCTCACACATGCGTACAACGCGGAACGAGGTGTTTCATCTCGCACATGCGTACAACGCGGAACGAGCTGTTTCGTCTCGCACATGCGTACAACGCGGAACGAGGTGTTTCATCTCGCACATGTGTACAACGCAGGATGAAGTGTTTCATCTCGCACTTGTGTACAACGCGGGATGAAGTGTTTCATCTCGCACATGTGTACAACGCGGGATGAAGTGTTTCATCTCACACATGTGTACAACGCGGAACGAGGCGTTTCATCTCGCACATGTGTACAACGCGGAACGAGGCGTTTCATCTCGCACATGCGTACAACGCGGAACGAGGTGTTTCATCTCGCACATGTGTACAACGCAGGATGAAGTGTTTCATCTCGCACATGCGTACAACGCGTAACGAGGAGTTTCATCTCGCACATGCGTACAACGCGGAACGAGGTGTTTCATCTCGCACATGTGTACAACGCAGGATGAAGTGTTTCATCTCGCACATGTGTACAACGCGGGATGAAGTGTTTCATCTCGCACATGTGTACAACGCGGAACGAGGCGTTTCATCTCGCACATGTGTACAACGCGGGATGAAGTGTTTCATCTCGCACATGTGTACAACACGGAACGAGGCGTTTCATCTCGCACATGTGTACAACGCGGGATGAAGTGTTTCATCTCGCACATGTGTACAACGCGGAACGAGGGGTTTCATCTCGCACACGTGTACAACGCGGGATGAAGTGTTTCATCTCGCACATGTGTACAACGCGGAACGAGGCGTTTCATCTCGCACACGTGTACAACGCGGAACGAGGCCTTTCATCTCGCACATGTGTACAACGTGGGATGAAGTGTTTCATCTCGCACATGTGTACAACGCGGGATGAAGCGTTTCATCTCGCACATGTGTACAACGCGGAACAAGGCGTTTCATCTCGCACATGTGTACAACGCGGAACGAGGCATTTCATCTCGCACATGTGTACAACGCGGAACGAGGCGTTTCATCTCGCACATGTGTACAACGCGGAACGAGGCGTTTCATCTCGCACATGTGTACACCGCGGAACGAGGCGTTTCATCTCGCACATGTGTACAATGCGGGATGAAGTGTTTCATCTCGCACATGCGTACAACGCGGAACGAGGTGTTTCATCTCGCACATGCGTACAACGCGGAACGAGCTGTTTCGTCTCGCACATGCGTACAACGCGGAACGAGGTGTTTCATCTCGCACATGTGTACAACGCAGGATGAAGTGTTTCATCTCGCACATGTGTACAACGCGGGATGAAGTGTTTCATCTCGCACATGTGTACAACGCGGGATGAAGTGTTTCATCTCGCACATGTGTACAACGCGGAACGAGGCGTTTCATCTCGCACATGTGTACAACGCGGAACGAGGCGTTTCATCTCGCACATGTGTACAACGCGGAACGAGGTGTTTCATCTCGCACATGTGTACAACGCAGGATGAAGTGTTTCATCTCGCACATGCGTACAACGCGTAACGAGGAGTTTCATCTCGCACATGCGTACAACGCGGAACGAGGTGTTTCATCTCGCACATGTGTACAACGCAGGATGAAGTGTTTCATCTCGCACATGTGTACAACGCGGGATGAAGTGTTTCATCTCGCACATGTGTACAACGCGGAACGAGGCGTTTCATCTCGCACATGTGTACAACGCGGGATGAAGTGTTTCATCTCGCACATGTGTACAACGCGGAACGAGGCGTTTCATCTCGCACATGTGTACAACGCGGGATGAAGTGTTTCATCTCGCACATGTGTACAACGCGGAACGAGGCGTTTCATCTCGCACATGTGTACAACGCGGGATGAAGTGTTTCATCTCGCACATGTGTACAACGCGGGATGAAGTGTTTCATCTCGCACATGCGTACAACGCGGAACGAGGCGTTTCATCTCGCACATGTGTACAACGCGGGATGAAGTGTTTCATCTCGCACATGTGTACAACGCGGAACGAGGCGTTTCATCTCACACATGCGTACAACGCGGAACGAGGAGTTTCATCTCGCACATGCGTACAACGCGGAACGAGGCATTTCATCTCGCACATGTGTACAACGCGGAACGAGGTGTTTCATCTCGCATATGCGTACAACGTGGAACGAGGCGTTTCATCTAGCACATGTGTACAACGCGGAACGAGGTGTTTCATCTCGCACATGTGTACAACGCGGAACGAGGCGTTTCATCTCGCACATGTGTACAACGCGGAACGAGTCGTTTCATCTCGCACATGTGCACAACGCGGGATGAAGTGTTTCATCTCGCACATGTGTACAACGCGGGATGAAGTGTTTCATCTCGCACATGTGTACAACGCGGGATGAAGTGTTTCATCTCGCACATGCGTACAACGCGGAACGAGGCGTTTCATCTCGCACATGTGTACAACGCGGGATGAACTGTTTCATCTCGCACATGTGTACAACGCGGAACGAGGCGTTTCATCTCACACATGCGTACAACGCGGAACGAGGCGTTTCATCTCGCACATGCGTACAACACGGAACGAGGAATTTCATCTCGCACATGTGTACAACGCGGAACGAGGTGTTTCATCTCGCATATGCGTACAACGTGGAACGAGGCATTTCATCTAGCACATGTGTACAACGCGGAACGAGATGTTTCATCTCGCACATGTCTACACCGTGGAACGAGGCCTTTCATCTCGCACATGCGTACAACGCGGAACGAGGAATTTCATCTCGCATATGCGTACAACGCGGAACGAGGCGTTTCATCTAGCACATGTCTACAACGCGGAACGAGGTGTTTCATCTCGCACATGTGTACAACGCGGAACGAGGCGTTTCATCTCGCACATGTGTACAACGCAGGATGAAGTGTTTCATCTCGCACATGCGTACAACGCGTAACGAGGCGTTTCATCTCGCACATGTGTACAACGCGGGATGAAGTGTTTCATCTCGCACATGTGTACAACGCGGAACGAGGCGTTTCATCTCGCACATGTATACAACGCGGGACGAAGTGTTTCATCTCGCACATGTGTACAACGCGGAACGAGGCCTTTCATCTCGCACATGCGTACAACGCAGAACGAGGCGTTTCATCTCGCACATGTGTACAACGCGGAACGAGGTGTTTCATCTCGCATATGCGTACAACGCGGAACGAGGCGTTTCATCTAGCACATGTGTACAACGCGGAACGAGGTGTTTCACCTCGCACATGTGTACAACGCGGAACGAGGCGTTTCATCTCGCACATGTGTACAACGCGGGATGAAGTGTTTCATCTCGCACATGTGTACAACGCGGGATGAAGTGTTTCATCTCGCACATGCGTACAACGCAGGATGAAATGTTTCATCTCGCACATGTGTACAATGCAGGATGAAGTGTTTCATCTCGCACATGTGTACAACGCGGAACGAGGCGTTTCATCTCGCACATGTGTACAACGCGGGATGAAGTGTTTCATCTCGCACATGTGTACAACGCGGGATGAAGTGTTTCATCTCGCACATGTGTACAACGCCGGATGAAGTGTTTCATCTCGCACATGTGTACAACGCGGGATGAAGTGTTTCATCTCGCACATGTGTACAACGCAGAACGAGGCTTTTCATCTCGCACATGTGTACAACGCGGGATGAAGTGTTTCATCTCGCACATGTGTACAACGCGGGATGAAGTGTTTCATCTCGCACATGCGTACAACACGGAACGAGGCGTTTCATCTCGCACATGTGTACAACGCGGAACGAGGCGTTTCATCTCGCACACGTGTACAACGTGGAACGAGGCCTTTCATCTCGCCCATGTGTACAATGTGGGATGAAGCGTTTCATCTCGCACATGTGTACAACGCGGAACGAGGCGTTTCATCTCGCACATGTGTACAACGCGGAACGAGGCGTTTCATCTCGCACATGTGTACAACGCGGAACGAGGCGTTTCATCTCGCACATGTGTACAACGCGGAACGAGGCGTTTCATCTCGCACATGTGTACAACGCGGAACGAGGCGTTTCATCTCGCACATGTGTACAACGCGGAACGAGGCGTTTCATCTCGCACATGTGTACAATGCGGGATGAAGTGTTTCATCTCGCACATGCGTACAACGCGGAACGAGGTGTTTCATCTCGCACATGCGTACAACGCGGAACGAGCTGTTTCGTCTCGCACATGCGTACAACGCGGAACGAGGTGTTTCATCTCGCACATGTGTACAACGCAGGATGAAGTGTTTCATCTCGCACATGTGTACAACGCGGAACGAGGTGTTTCATCTCGCACATGCGTACAACGCGGAACGAGGTGTTTCATCTCGCACATGTGTACAACGCAGGATGAAGTGTTTCATCTCGCACATGTGTACAACGCGGGATGAAGTGTTTCATCTCGCACATGTGTACAACGCGGAACGAGGCGTTTCATCTCGCACATGTGTACAACGCGGAACGAGGCGTTTCATCTCGCACATGTATACAACGCGGGATGAAGTGTTTCATCTCGCACATGTGTACAACGCGGAACGAGGCGTTTCATCTCGCACATTTGTACAACGCGGAACAAGGTGTTTCATCTCGCACATGTGTACAACGCAGGATGAAGTGTTTCATCTCGCACATGTGTACAACGCGGGATGAAGTGTTTCATCTCGCACATGTGTACAACGCGGAACGAGGCGTTTCATCTCGCACATGTGTACAACGCGGGATGAAGTGTTTCATCTCGCACATGCATACAACGCGGAACGAGGCGTTTCATCTCGCACATGTGTACAACGCCGGATGAAGTGTTTCATCTCGCACATGTGTAGAACGCGGAACGAGGGGTTTCATCTCGCACATGTGTACAACGCGGGATGAAGTGTTTCATCTCGCGCATGTGTACAACGCGGAACGAGGCGTTTCATCTCGCACACGTGTACAACGCGGAACGAGGCGTTTCATCTCGCACATGTGTACAACGTGGGATGAAGTGTTTCATCTCGCACATGTGTACAACGCGGGATGAAGCGTTTCATCTCGCACATGTGTACAACGCGGAACGAGGCGTTTCATCTCGCACATGTGTACAACGCGGAACGAGGCGTTTCATCTCGCACATGTGTACAACGCGGAACGAGGCGTTTCATCTCGCACATGTGTACAACGCGGAACGAGGCGTTTCATCTCGCACATGTGTACAACGCGGAACGAGGCGTTTCATCTCGCACATGTGTACAACGCGGAACGAGGCGTTTCATCTCGCACATGTGTACAACGCGGAACGAGGCGTTTCATCTCGCACATGTGTACACCGCGGAACGAGGCGTTTCATCTCGCACATGTGTACAATGCGGGATGAAGTGTTTCATCTCGCACATGCGTACAACGCGGAACGAGGTGTTTCATCTCGCACATGCGTACAACGCGGAACGAGCTGTTTCGTCTCGCACATGCGTACAACGCGGAACGAGGTGTTTCATCTCGCACATGTGTACAACGCAGGATGAAGTGTTTCATCTCGCACATGTGTACAACGCGGGATGAAGTGTTTCATCTCGCACATGTGTACAACGCGGGATGAAGTGTTTCATCTCGCACATGTGTACAACGCGGAACGAGGCGTTTCATCTCGCACATGTGTACAACGCAGGATGAAGTGTTTCATCTCGCACATGCGTACAACGCGTAACGAGGAGTTTCATCTCGCACATGCGTACAACGCGGAATGAGGTGTTTCATCTCGCACATGTGTACAACGCGGAACGAGGTGTTTCATCTCGCACATGCGTACAACGCGGAACGAGCTGTTTCATCTCGCACATGTGTACAACGCGGAACGAGGTGTTTCATCTCGCACATGTGTACAACGCGGAACAAGGTGTTTCATCTCGCACATGCGTACAACGCGGAACGAGGTGTTTCATCTCGCACATGTGTACAACGCAGGATGAAGTGTTTCATCTCGCACATGTGTACAACGCGGGATGAAGTGTTTCATCTCGCACATGTGTACAACGCGGGATGAAGTGTTTCATCTCGCACATGTGTACAACGCGGAACGAGGCGTTTCATCTCGCACATGTGTACAACGCGGGATGAAGTGTTTCATCTCGCACATGTGTACAACGCGGGATGAAGTGTTTCATCTCGCACATGCGTACAACGCGGAACGAGGCGTTTCATCTCACACATGTGTACAACGCGGGATGAAGTGTTTCATCTCGCACATGTGTACAACGCGGAACGAGGCGTTTCATCTCACACATGCGTACAACGCGGAACGAGGCGTTTCATCTCGCACATGCGTACAACGCGGAACGAGGCATTTCATCTCGCACATGTGTACAACGCGGAACGAGGAGTTTCATCTCGCACATGTGTACAACGCGGAACGAGGCGTTTCATCTCGCACATGTGTACAACGCGGAACGAGGTGTTTCATCTCGCACATGTGTACAACGCGGAACGAGGCGTTTCATCTCGCACATGTGTACAACGCGGAACGAGGAGTTTCATCTCGCACATGTGTACAACGCGGAACGAGGCGTTTCATCTCGCACATGTGTACAACGCGGAACGAGGTGTTTCATCTCGCACATGCGTACAACGTGTAACGAGGCGTTTCATCTCGCACATGTGTACAACGCGGGATGAAGTGTTTCATCTCGCACATGTGTACAACGCGGGATGAAGTGTTTCATCTCGCACATGCGTACAACGCGGAACGAGGCGTTTCATCTCGCACATGTGTACAACGCGGGATGAAGTGTTTCATCTCGCACATGCGTACAACGCGGAACGAGGCGTTTCATCTCGCACATTTATACAACGCGGAATGAAGTGTTTCATCTCGCACATGTGTACAACGCGGAACGAGGCGTTTCATCTTGCACATGTGTACAACGCGGAACGAGGTGTTTCATCTCGCACATGTGTACAACGCAGGATGAAGTGTTTCATCTCGCACATGTGTACAACGCGGGATGAAGTGTTTCATCTCGCACATGTGTACAACGCGGAACGAGTCGTTTCATCTCGCACATGTGCACAACGCGGGATGAAGTGTTTCATCTCGCACATGTGTACAACGCGGAACGAGTCGTTTCATCTCGCACATGTGCACAACGCGGGATGAAGTGTTTCATCTCGCACATGTGTACAACGCGGGATGAAGTGTTTCATCTCGCACATGTGTACAACGCGGGATGAAGTGTTTCATCTCGCACATGTGTACAACGCAGGATGAAGTGTTTCATCTCGCACATGTGTACAACGCGGAACGAGGCGTTTCATCTCGCACATGTGTACAACGCGGGATGAAGTGTTTCATCTCGCACA
The DNA here is from genome assembly GCF_056783735.1 of Eptatretus burgeri. Taxonomy (NCBI): domain Eukaryota; kingdom Metazoa; phylum Chordata; class Myxini; order Myxiniformes; family Myxinidae; genus Eptatretus; species Eptatretus burgeri. Next base: position 21,112,843 of record NC_140962.1, on the reverse strand, counting down.
TGTGTACAACGCGGAACGAGGCGTTTCATCTCGCACATGTGTACAACGCGGAACGAGGCGTTTCATCTCGCACATGTGTACAACGCGGAACGAGGCGTTTCATCTCGCACATGTGTACAACGCGGAACGAGGTGTTTCATCTCGCACATGTGTACAACGCGGAACGAGGCGTTTCATCTCGCACATGTGTACAACGCGGAACGAGGCGTTTCATCTCGCACATGTGTACAACGCGGAACGAGGAGTTTCATCTCGCACATGTGTACAAAGCTGAACGAGGCGTTTCATCTCGCACATGTGTACAACGCGGAACGAGGCGTTTCATCTCGCACATGTGTACAACGCGGGAGGAGGTGTTTCATCTCGCACATGTGTATAACGCCGGATGAAGTGTTTCATCTCGCACATGTGTACAACGCGGGATGAAGTGTTTCATCTCGCACATGTGTACAACGCGGGATGAACTGTTTCATCTCGCACATGTGTACAACGCGGGATGAAGTGTTTCATCTCGCACATGTGTACAACGCGGAACGAGGTGTTTCATCTCGCGCATGCGCACAAAGCTTTGAACCTATGAGATTTAAATCGTTGAGTGGCAGCCTTTTAATTATATTATATTATAACCGCACTCGAAATCGAAGTGCCAACATCGCCGTCATGCCGAAGAAAAAAAAAAAACCATGGAGTCTGGAACACTGACGGGTCCCTCATGTCAACCCCATTTTTATTTACCAATTCCCCTAAACGCTGCCAATACGCCATTATACAGAAGCTGTCAGTTAGAAACACGTTCAGTACGTCCTCTGGTTGTCCGGAAGACGTCAAATACGTCTACATATGTTGGAGATACGTTACTCATAGGTTAAAAGCACGTTACTCATAGGTTAGAAATAAGTTTCGGGTTCGCTAAACATTACCTCGACGTGTTTCGACTTATGAGTAACTTACAAGTAACATGTGTCGACGTGTCTCAACGATTGCGTAACGTGCCTACAACATGTTACTCATAGGTTAGAAATAAGTTTCGGCTCCGCTAAACATTACCTCGACGTGTTTCGACTTATGAGTAACTTACAAGTAACGTGTGTCGACGTGTGTCAACGATTGCGTAACGTGCCTACAATTTATGGCCAGCGTATGCAGAACGTGTGAGTCATACGCTGGCATATGTCGAAAAATTTCAAGCATGCTAAAATGTTTCGACGAGCTCGGCGTACTATGACATATGCCAGCGTACTACGACATATACCAGCGTAATCTTAACGTATACAAAACTTACCCATAACCTATTCGACGTGTGCCAGCATTGTAGACAAATTTTTCATACGTCGGCATACGTTTTTTAAATCGTCAAGGTGTGACAGGGCCTTTCAGCTCGAAACTGCCTCAAAAAAATCTAAAACAAATATTGTCCTTGTGTTCTGCTGACGGAAGGATTTTGACTGATCCGAGTGACATTAAACTTCGTAAAAAATTTATTTCCTCACCTCTACTCCTCTAAGCCCACCTCCCTAGGCCATACACATTCATTTACTGATCCATTGCCTACACTTACTGAAGCCCAGAACTTGACTGTTGAGGGTGAAATAGCATTAGATGAACTTGCTGGTGTTGCTAAACCGTGCCCACCAATAGAGCACTTGATAGAGACGGGTTGCCAGTTGAATTCTACAGCACCTTCTGGGATCTGCTGGGACTGTGTCTATTGATTGTATTTTTAGAAAGAATACAGACTGGTGAACTTCCCTTCAGCTGCAGATGTGCTATCATTTCATTAATTCCAAAAAAAGGAGATCTTCAACTTGTTGAGAACTGGCGCCCGATCTCTCTACTTTGTGTTGACTATAAAATCCTGTCCAAGTTACTTCCCAATCCCTTAAAGACTTTAATTGGGCACAGTGCATCTCCTGACCAATCTTGGTGTATTCCCAGTAGATCGATATTTAACAATATTTTTTTCTGTTCGTGATTTGATTTCTATTTGTTATTGTCAGAATGTTAACACTGGCCTGATATTTCTCGATCAAGAAAAAGCTTTTGATCGTGTTGACCATCCCTATTTATTTGAAGTTTTGAAAGGGTTTGGGTTTGGTCCTTTCTTTATTTCTTGTATTAAAATTACTGTATTTCAACAACTTCAGTTTAATAAACATCAATAACAGTTTATGTTTACCTTTTCCAGTTCAGCGAGGTATTTGACAAGGTTTCCCTCTCTCTGGGTTCCTGTATTCCCTTGCTATTCAACCATTGCTGATTCATTTACGTAAAAAGCTTTCTGGTTTTTCGGTGGTACCTCTTGTTAATCCTGTCAATGTGCTTGCATTCGGTGATGATGTGTGTGTGATTATCAACACTGTCTGACATTACTGTCCTTACAAGTGCTTTACATGACTTTAATCTGGCATCTTCTGTGACTGTTAATTGGAGAAAGAGTAAAGCCTTGTGTCCTGGTCCTTCAGGGTTATTTATCCCACCTTCTCTGCCTAAAGCCTTGCAATGGAGGTATGATGCTGTAAAGCATCTTGGGGTGTTCCTTGGGAATGAGACCTTCTCTTTTAAGAATTGGGATCAACTGGTTGATAAAATATCTCACACCCTTAATCATTGGAAAATGTTGTCCAGCCTCCTGTCTTATAGAGGGAGAGTGCTGATAATTAACAACTTGGCCGCTTCCAAACTCTGGCATAGGATGACTGTCTTACACCCTCCCAAATCACTAAAATCATTAATTTGCAACGAATCCTTGTGGAATTTTTTTTCTGGAATGGCATGCACCGGCTTTGAGCAGATCTTCTGAGTCTCCCGCCAGCACAAAGCAGTCAAGGGCTCTTGGACATTACCATCGAAATACTGTCCTGCCGGCTGGCTACCTTGCGTCAACTTCTGTACAAGGAAGTCCTGTCTTGGCGGGCCCTGGCTTCGTGCTCGCTGCAGCAATGCAGTAAGCTCAGGTGTGGCTGTGAGTTCTTCCTACTTGACTTACGGTGAATCGACACCTCATTACTGCCCTCCTTTTATCAAAGTCTTCTGAATGCCAGTCAACGTCTCATTCCAGTACGAAACAAGGATTCGTATAAATTTTGTAATCTTATGTGTGAACCTACCTTTTACAATAGCCTGTTCCATCATGACTACTAAAGCAGAACCCTAATTCAATCCTTCATTGAATCTGGTTTCTTCCTTGTAAGAGACTTCGTTTATCATACTTATTCTGGATGGCAGATCCTGAACCAGATTTTGGAAGTCTGCCATGTCAATTTGACAGCTCGTTTAATTTGACATCTTCTTCGTTCAATCGTTAAAGTTTTCAATTATTTTAATTTATCGTGGCTTCCATTGCATGGTACTCATGATAGAAGTACAACACATCCTGACTTCCCCGACGTTTGTTTTTCTAGCGCTCCCTCCACAATGCCTTTACAAACCTGTACAAAGATTGCTCTGTATGTTCGATGTCTTAATGTTGTTATTTCTGCCAACCCCGATAGCACACTGACCACCCACTGGAAAGAACTTCTGCCTGAAGGGGTTCCATCATCTGCCTGGTCCTCCATGTTCATCAGCTGTGTCTAAACGTGATGGAGACATACAGTGGAGGCTCGCAACACTACTCCTTTCCTTCTAGCGTACATTACTGTCTCCTCTTCCTTACTATTTCCGTCAGTGTAAAACAACAGATTGTATTTACTAGTTATAAATAAATAATGACAGAATAAGATTGTTGAATCATGAAAGTTGCTCAAAGGGTTTTTTTTAAATGAAAGACCTAATAATTGAAATGCTCCGATTGTGTTCATCAGAACACCGAATCATGAGCCGACATGGTGTTTTCCGCTCTTTATGTTCGATACCATCGGGACTAGCTCATACAGATACACCGCCACAACGTGACGACTCCCAAAGTGGACATTTTTGGTGTTTCAACATCAAAACAAATTGAACACTTTCTCGTTTTTATATTTAACCTTTTCGCTATTAGTTTTTACATAACTCCGTGGCGACTTCTTTGTCAATTTTCTTCTTTTTGATTTCGTTCTGTTAATGATAAATCGTTCTTCTGTTCGGGGCTTCACAACATGTGAATTCCTCACCTGTGTGACGTATACAACAAGGAAGTGGGATGAACTTGCTACCTGCCTCGCCTGAAGTGTTCAAGTGACCGCGTCGGGTTAAAATGTTCGCCATGAATCCAAGTTTCTTCCTTTTTACTGCTTTGTATCTTTGTGGTAAGTTTTTCCTCCATCACTGATCGACACAGCTTACAAACTAAGTGAGCGCACACCACCTAATGTACACCAACTAATTTACACCAACTAATTTACACCAACTAATTTACACCAACTAATTTACACCAACTAATGTACACCAACTAATGTACACCAACTAATGTACACCAACTAATGTACACCAACTAATGTACACCAACTAATGTACACCAACTAATGTACACCAACTACTCGTTTGACAAAAGTACTTTAATTAATTTAACACCATTTGTTTAATAGTCAGTGTTGGATCTGCTCACACAAGGTGGTCCCTATATCCCTGATGTCGTGTTTATCCCGACAATTGAAGGGATTTAAATGTTCAGCACACCTATAGTTCTCATAAGTTACCTGTACAGGTGGAGTAGGCCAGCGAAGCATTAAGTATCACGTATGGTCATGGATTTCCGGGGAATAAAAATAATTGTTTCCGTTGAACTTGATGAAGACCGCTCGGTGGTTGAAACGTTGGATTTGAGACCTTGGTTCCCATGACCAACTACTAATAAATGGTTTGTTTGGGTTTTGATGTAATGTACGGTGGAGTGACGTCACTGTCTTCATTTAAATTGCTTTGTCAGTACACATCGCAAAGATAAATGATGGTGATCCCGCTGAACTCTGCACTTCGTAAAATAAATCAATCATGGCACCATATTCTCCAAGGGAGGGAGGGAAAAAAACGAGCGAAAACCCCCCACACACACGTACACACACACACACACGCACACACGCATGTGTACACACACACACACACACGCACACACGCATGTGTACACACACGTACACACACACGCATGTGTACACACATGCACACACACATGTACACACACACGTAAACACATGTACGCACACATGAACACACGCAAGCACACACGCGCGCACGCGCAAACACACACTTGTACACACACACACACACACACGTACACACACATGCACCCACGTACACACACACAATCACACACACACCCACACACATGCACACACCCCCACGTGTGCACACCCACATACACATGCACACACAAACACACCCACACACAAACACACCCACACACGTGCACACACACACCCATGCACACACCCACGCACACACCCACGCACACACCCACGCACACACCCACGCACACACCCACGCACACACCCACGCACACACCCACGCACACGCACGCACACGCACGTACACACACCACCTCACGCACACTCGCATACACACACCCACACCCACATCCACACGCACGCACACACACATAAACACACCCTCACGTACATGCGCACACACATGCACATACACATACACACACACGCATGCACCCACACACCCACGCACACCCACACGCACATGCACACGTACACACGTAAACACACACACACACACGAACCCACACGCACACGCCTACACGCATGCCCACACACGCCCACGCATACACACACACACGTAAACACATGTACACTCACGCACACACACACATGTACGCACACACGGACACACACACACGCACATGTACACACACGCACGCACACCCACCCGCGCGCACACACTTGTACACACACATGCACCCACGTGCACACACGCATGCACACACCCCCACACGTGCACACCCACATACAGATGCACACACAAACACACCCACACACGTGCACACACATGCACACACACCCACGCACACACACCCATGCACACACCCACACACACGCATGCACACAGACACCCCCACCACACACTCGAATCCACACACCCACACCCACATCCACACGCACGCACATACACACATAGACACACCCACACATGTGCACATACATGCACACACCCATACACACACCCTCTCATGTACATGCGCACACACACGCACATACACCCACACACACACGCATGCACCCACACACCCACGCACACCCACACGCACATGCACACGTACACACGCACACGAACGCACACGCCTACACGCACATGCCTACACACACACGCCCACGCGTACACACACACACGGACGTACACACAGACGTACACACACACGGACGTACACACACACTTGGGCGTACACACACACATGCACACACCCACACACACACACACGCATGCACACACACACCCCCACACGCACACTCGAATCCACACACCCACACCCACATCCACACGCACGCACACACACACATAAACACACCCACACATGTGCACATACATGCACACACCCACACACACCCATACACTCACCCTCTCATGTACATGCGCACACACACGCACATACACCCACACACACACGCATGCACCCACACACCCACGCACACCCACACGCACACGCCTACACGCACACGCCTACACGCACACGCCTACACGCACACGCCTACACCCACACGCTCACGCGTACACACAGACGTACACACACACACGGACGTACACACACACACGGGCGTACACACACGCACGGGCGTACGCACACACGCACGGGCGTGCACACACACGCGCACACACGGCCACGCGCACACACGGCCACGCGCACACACGGCCACGCGCACACACGGCCACGCGTACACACGCCCACGCGTACACACGCCCACGCGTACACACGGACGTACACACACGCACGGGCGTGCACACACGCACGGGCGTGCACACACGCACGGGCGTGCACACACGCACGGACGTGCGCGCACGCACACACACGCACGGACGTGCGCGCGCGCACACACACGCACGGACGTGCGCGCGCGCACACACACGCACGGACGTGCGCGCGCGCACACACACGCACGGACGTGCGCGCGCGCACACACGCACGGACGTGCGCACACACACGCACGGACGTGCGCGCGCGCACACACACGCACGGACGTGCGCGCGCGCACACACGCACGGACGTGCGCGCGCACACACACACACGCACGGACGTGCGCGCGCACACACACACACGCACGGACGTGCGCGCGCACACACACGCACGGACGTGCGCGCGCACACACACGCACGCGCACACACACGCACACACACGCGCACGGACGTGCGCGCGCACGCACACACACACACGCACGGGCGTGCGCGCACACACACACGCACACACACACGCACGGACGTGCGCGCGCACACACACACGCACGGACGTGCACGCGCACACACACGCACGGCCGTGCGCGCGCACACACACGCACGGACGTGCGCGCACACACACACACACACACACACGGACGCGCGCGCGCACACACCCACACACACACACACACACATAGACACACGCACGCACGGACGTGCACACACACACACGCACGCACGGACGTGCGCGCACACACGCACGCACGGACGTGCGCGCACACACGCACGCACGGACGTGCGCGCACACACGCACGCACGGACGTGCGCGCACACACGCACGCACGGACGTGCGCGCACACACGCACGCACGGACGTGCGCGCACACACGCACGCACGGACGTGCGCGCACACACGCACGCACGGACGTGCACGCGCACACACGCACGCACGGACGTGCACGCGCACACACGCACGCACGGACGTGCACGCACACACGTGCGCACTTCCATTTCAGTAAGTCAGAATAATGAGATCAACGTTCGAGATTGTAGAGCTACTGATGCTATGGTGGCCAGGGAAGTGAATACAACCAACATGGCGACGTTATGGTCCGGCAGCCAAACAGGGATTCTCACCCCGACCCCTTTTTGTCGGTTATAGTTTTTCTCTCCTGATTATATTCATCCTTGGCATCCCAGCAACGATATCCAGGTGGATGTGAAGTTGTCACCCTTGAACAATTTGTGTTAACGACAAAAATCAAGATGGCTACCACAAGATATTTGAAATCCCCTTTTCTTCATATTTTTGCAACCTGATGTATCGACATGAATGAATTGTCGTTTTACATGTTTTAAGGAATGATAAATCAAATTCCATGATTAATCAGACATTTTAATTATTAGAGGTACGTAAAATGAAATATGAACAACATTGCCACAAATTACCCATGACGGGAAAGCGATAACTCCCATTTCCTCATGTTCCCATTATCAGGTAAGGTTAAACTGCAGTTTTTTGTGTTGTAAACCATCATGAATTGTATTTCATAAACAAAAAAAAGCCAATTGTTCCTGAAAGGAGCATAATTGCCATGTATATTTCCTGACATTGTGATATATCTTTGGTCAGGTCAGTCAGGTTTCTTGACTGCCACTGATAACATGTAACCCAGTGCTACTTCCTCATGGTCGGGTTGTCGGCGACTAAACTGACGACCCTCAATGGCTCGCCAGTGGGGAAGTTGACTGTGACATCCTGCCAGGACGAAAAACAATACCTGCTAAAGGGCGGATGAGCTACTTTCGGGAGCCAACGGCCATCCAGTAAGGAGATGGTGTCTCCGAAAAAAACTCCCATCCGGTTAGACCAGTTTTTTAGGCAGTAGATTGTAGACAGCAACCACCCAGGGTAGTATGACCGTTCGGACTTAGGGGGGTTAAAGGGGTGCCCCGAACCATCTTACACTCTTCATGTCAGGTTTCCTGGTGTTACTTTCTGTCTCACTCAAACTGTAGCTGCCGGGCTAGCTTGAATATCTCTTTCTTGCAAAGAAACATCACACTTTTCATCATACACTTTTCTTCCTCACTCATGTTCACTCCTCACTTTACATTCTCTCTCCTTTATTTCTCTTTCCTCTCATTTCCCTCAGACAGCATCAAATTAAAAATGATAATGTCCGAAAAGTTAATGGCCCCAAGTTCCCGGCATTATGGAGTGCGAAGAATCTCCGGTGACCTGCCTGTCTTTGCTGCCAACAAAGGGGGGAAGGGGGGGGTGGCTCAGGTAGTAGTAGTATCAGTCCCTCCCAAGACTCTTGCCTTTTGAACCAACGTGACTCATTTTCAATTCGTTTCACCAACATCCGTGGTCTTTCTTCGAATCTTTCCTCTGTTGAACACCATCGAACAAGCTCATCTCCTTATATCTTGCTTCTCCCAGAGACCCAATTATCACATGACGTTCTTGTTAATCGTTATATTAATATTACATTTCGAACTAGGACCTTCACTCATGATTCCACTTCAAAGGAGGACTCTGTGTCTACTCCAACATCAACATGCCTGCTGTCCACCTTGTGGACCACGAATATCCAAACTTTGATGTCATCTGGCTTAAGATTTGTTTCCTGACCATCACTAACTTTCTCTGTTTCACTTGCTGCTCTCCCAATTCTACAAACTTTATGGCAAACAAACTGACTAACAAGTCACGTGGTGATCATAAATGTGGGACAGCAGGTTTTTGGAATCTCTCAACACACCCAATGCTATTTGGAGGTCAGTTGGTTGATTGGTAATATAATAACCAGTGTAGTTACCAATCAGCGGGGCAGGTAAGCTTTGGTCCAACTTCGTGGAAATGACAGACAACAGACCCTGGATTGTGCTGGAAACTGAATCAGCAGCTGTGTTTCTGTCGATGATGTGGCTTGTATGAATCTTTGTCATGAACAATGCTCCAGCATTCTTTGGCTATGTGTTTGCCTACTTTGATGATGTTTCTCATCATATCATCATCACCATCGTCATCCTTTACAATTTTTAATGTGTGCAGTGCTCGCGTGAAATGTCACAATACCTGCGATTCCAGGTGATGATAATACAGGAGATCCCCTTTGAAGTAGTGCTGAAATTTTTTTCAACAAGAGCATTGTGAGATAGCTTTGGATCTGGATGCATTGAATATTCTTTATACAACTCATTATAATTCTGTCTGTGACTTTTGTCTGAAGATAAGCCCTTTATGACATGTTGTGGAGCATTATCCTGTCATTCTGTGTTTGGAGGAACATGAGCATCATGTGTGGCACCTGTCAAAGATTTGTTTCCCATGAAGTGGGTCATACAATCTTTGTGATACCTGACCTCCGCAGTATGTAAGTCACAAAGTGCACCCTGAATTCAAATTCACACTTGATTCACCCAATATGCCTGGTGTTGGCTTAATGGTTAAGGTGGTGGGCTTGGAATCCTGGGGTCCTGAGTTCAAATCACAATTGGTCATTGAATTAATACCAGGTGGGGTTGACTCAATCTGTCGTCCTTCCGAAGTCGGCAAAATGAGTTTCAGCTTGCTGGGACGATTGAGCCATTTGAGTATCGTGCGTTAGAGTGTTGACCTATCCAGGATTGTGCCCAATAGCCAAGGAGACTGCTTCGGCAGCACCGACGCTCTATACAGAGTATGGTCCCAATGGATGGATGGATGGATTCACCCAATGATCTCCTCGAGCTTCACATTTGTTAAGCAGGTACTCTGTGTACGGCTGACCTCCATGCTCTGAATGGTTAGATCATCTCATAAATGCAGCTCACTATCTTGAAGGGCTTTTCCTACTTTTATTAACATCACGTATGTCACCACATTAAAGGTGATTTAGCTGGAAGTCAAAGTGTTTGCAGGAATGGTATAACATCTTTATTGATGGACCATCCTCAGCTCCACTTTCTGTACTTTGAACCTGTAGTCCATAGGCCAAACTTAAAAATTTGACCCATTGGTACCATCTCTGGTGGCAAAGGCTCACTGTTTTTGTTTTTTGATAGTTTAGGACCTACAGATGAGGAATTGAGGTGATAGCAGTGTGAAATTGGCAGCTTTCTGGTAGTTTTCACCTCTCAAACATCACCCTACCACTATATTTTGAAGACCAAAATTTGGGGGTAGGGGAACTAAAATGACTAGTTTCGCTCTGGATTGGTCAATCTTAACAATATATCACTAATAATGTCTGTCTATGTACCATCTATCTAAATCAAGAAGGTTTATGCAAAATATTTCATTCTGTAGGTCACCAGAGGTCAAAAGGTCACCAATTTTAGGGGTTACCCAAAATTGACCATAGGGCAAGTCATGTTTCTAGAATAAAATAACAAATCACCCAATGGTGATTTAAATACTTGGAATGCATATTTTAGAGGTCTTCAGATGATTCTAAGGGGACATTATTGAGTTGCTTTTGCAAAATTTTATTTCAGAGCAATTGATTTTGAACCGTTTCTTGTAAATGCCGAAAATCCAGGGTTTCAGGGGTAGGGGAAACCATAATGACTGTAGCTTTGGAGTGGATTGGGCAAATTTGATAATCTTCCACTCAAATTGTATGTCTATGTACCATCATAATCGCACTTGATTATGCAAATTTTGTCCATATGTAGGTCACCAGAGGTCAAAAGGTCACATTTAAGAGGCTGCCAAAATAGTCTTAATCACAACTTATTCTACTAAAGCAAAGTAGTAAAAATGAACAAAAAGTAATATCAACTTCCAGAAATTATATTGTAGATGTCTTTAGGTAATGTTGAGGGCTTGGAAAGTAACCTCAGTATTTTGAGTTCTCAATCTTCATCATCATTATCGCAATCTGATTCAATATCAACTGTCATCTCCAGTTCATCCTCCTCATTTAGCTGGTTTTCACAAGTTTGTAATTTACACATCGGCGTACATTTCAACCCATTGTCAATGCAGCCACACTCTCCCTTTTTGCAAACTCGTTTGCACTGGCAGGCCATCATTTCCAACACAGCTTCAGGTGCCGGAGTTCCGGCCATCCAGTCAATGGCAATTGAACTGCTATCATCTTTTACCCATCCATTTCCCTCTGGATCAGGAATTACTGATTTTGACTCCAGGCTTCGCTTTCAAATTCCTGTCTGGTAATTGGCACGGAGGGCATGCTTTGTTAGACTATCTTTACAAGGTGGAAGAAGGTTTGACTCTATTTCCCCTCTTTTGGCAAAAACACCTCATATCGGAGTTGAATTACTTGTACAGTTTTTGTGGACGATGCAGACATGAGACATGTGAAATGTTGCAAGGTATCAAACATTTGATCTGATATCTCCCATGCACTTCCAAGGTTTGAGAAGGCACATTGGAATTCACTGTTTGATCGCATTTTGTCAAGTGGTTCTGTTTTGCCTCGCCCAACGAAAGAACTTACACTGTCACATCCAGTGTAAGCATGAAAGCCGAGAAGTGCACCACATAGTTCATCTCCAAGGGATAACCTGAGTAGGGAAATGTCCACAAATTGAGTACGTGTCTTTGTTCCCCTCTTTTGGTCCAAGGTGGCTGGAATGTCCTTTGCAAAGGAAAGTAGTAGCACAAATACATCTGTGTCCTCAGAAATAACAATTACAGTTTGATATCCAGTGTCAGCGGCATGCTTCGCATGAAGTATTAACCGTGTGTCTGCCTCTTCTTGAGAGGACTCAAGTTCACCCATTTCACAACTACCACCGATCAATATCTTGTCACATCTTATGCCATATGTCACGAGAAGAACTTTGTCTTTAATCAGGCTCCTCTTGTTTTCAGTTTTCCAATCTGCAACCAGAAACTCAATAAGTTTTGTCTTATTGTCAGCTTCTGATAAGAAGTTACTCCATTGTTTATATTTTTTGTCCTGGCGCAATGCTGCTGAATTTGATGCCGCTGCCTGATCCCCTTTTGAGTCTTTCTGCATTCTTGATGGAGCTTTCCTTATACACATCAAATACAACATCTATTCGTTGACTCATCGCACCTTCCCTCAAGATAACTTTCAGGACAGACATTGAAACCTCAGCAAATGTCCTATTTTGCACATTTATCTTCTGCACAACGCTCATGCCATCGATAATGCATGCTGAGTTCTGTGGGAGGGTTTCTACAGGAGGTATGCTTTCCCCAATTCTCTTCATTCGTGCTGCTTTTTCAGTCTTCCTTTGGCCTAAGTCACATTTGCTCTACGGCGAGGATACGGTGGCCGTACACCCTCTGAATTGACAAACTTGCGGCGGCCGCAGAGTTTCTGCGGTGGCCTCAGAGTGGCCCTATGCCATTTGGCTATCTTTTACAGGCCGTAGGCGTCGCCGTGGAATTATAACGCGGAGTTATAACTTTTTTCATTTCTACGTTGGCTGTAGCAATTCGACAAGCCAAAAAAAAAAAAACTGGTAAAATAAAAGAAAGAAAAAAAAAAAGAACCCACTCGTTACCGTCCGTCTGGCCGCACGTTCGCCTTCGGGCCCCCCTGCGGTCACCTTGCAGGCACCTTGCGTCTGCCTTGAAAATTCTATGGCCGCCGCAGGAACGCCCTAAGGTCACCATGCGACATCAAATCAAAGACCGTACGGCACCCCCACGTTTTCGGTCTCCACAATTTCTAAATACGCCGTGCAGCTCCCCAAAAAATAAAAACATATGTGACTGCTACATTGTGTGACCGTGGAAATACTGCGGCCGCCCTATAATTGCTAGTGGCCGTATATTTTGGAGACCCCACGGCCGCCGTGGCAAATGTGACTTCGGCCTTAGCGACCCATCTTGATTTGCCAACGCGCATGGTAATGGGCCTAGTGGATGAGACAGAACCTCCTGCATGTCCAGCTCACGACCTTGTGCGATAACAATCATTCTGGCAAAAAGATTGCAATCTGCTCGTAGGATGACCTCTTTCCCTTTGCATTGCACTTTTTTTGTACAAATATTTGCAAATGTCTTTCGCTTTTGCTTCTTAATAGTTGCATGGAAATCTACAGCATCCGGTGCGTCCTTTTCAAGACGATCAGTCTTGAACTTCCGGATTTGTCTTTTCCCCAATGCTTTGAGCAGTGAAAAGGTCCTTCTCAACATCTGCAGGGGCCAATGCGCCGGTAGAAATGTTTACGAGAGAGTCCTCTTCTGATCTGTCGGGATTTATTGAAGAGTTCTGAATAAGATCAGTGAGTGATTGGACGGCTAACTCGTCTTTTTCAATTCTCTTTTTCTGCAAATCCGGATGGCTTGAAGTGGAGGAACGAGTCCCGAGCATTGCTCTTGGGCGATGAAGAAACATGCTGTGGTATTCGGCATTTATGTAATAACGACGAATTGCACCTGGGTTTAAGCTAAAGCCTCTTGTGCCACCTGACGTCTGGGTATCTTTATTTATTGTTTCTTAAATTGTTTGGTCCACTGGTATTTTGCCAAATGGATTATCAGCTCCTATTTGACCAGAAAATCCTCCACTCATAAAGTATTCATACATTTCAGGATGATGAATATCTAACGACCACATTTGCGCATCGCAGAATTTCAAATATCTTGCATATTTTAAACGGTCTTACGTGAAACACCATGGGATCATGTCTCTGATTGAGCCCAGGTGCAAAAGCCAATCCCCTTCTCTTGTTGCCCGCAACAAACCAAGCACAACCTCGACAATATCTAGATAAGATATCCAAAATGCTGATAGGCTGCCATTGTCATTCTTGAGGAAGTACTGTTGGAAAAGGTGAATAATGTGAATGCATGAAGCATTAGACATGGCATTATCACGTGTCTCATGAGATACATCACTGGCAAAGTATTTTGGAACAGTTAAAGCTTCACTCAGACAATCATCTTCTCTTTGACCTAACCACTGTAAGAATCCATTCCACACAATTCTTATCAACCCTTCGTACATGAGTTTGTGCATTCGAACAGCGCGGTTGTACTTTCTGCCATCCGATATACCGCCAATGGAACCATCAGCAATAACTCCGGACTCTACACATAAGTACCTTAAACCTGCCTCTCCAAATCGTTTTCCGAGAATAGCTAACATTGTGCACAATGTGTGAAAAACACCCATTCTGAGAACTATGCAACCAAATCTTTCTTGATGCTTCCAAACAATCTCCAAAGCTTTGGCATATAGTGCCTGGTCAAACACACAAACAATTTCAGATAGTTCCACGGATTCCATGATTTTGAGTGATTGATTCAGTACCTCATTTACTGTCGACAACTCTGTGGCTGGTGCATTAACTGTTGGGAGGTATGATATGGCATCCTGAACTACAACAATGTTGTCTCGGATTTTTATGTTAAATCCGGTCCAACTGCTCACATCCTGAGAATTAGTGTCAGAGAGACGTGCCAAGACCCAAGCTATATTTTTTTTAGTGTGGCACTATTTACAACAGCTGTTGTATCATGTTCAGTAGTAAAAATCAACTGTGGACCAACTCTCTTACCAGCAATATACAATGATATTGTATCTGTCTCTGATGTAATGCTTCGCCTCTTCGACTTTTCAACTATGGGAGTGCATCTATCCGGGAGTGGCCCAATTAGTTTTCTTTGAACAGCTCTGCCATTTACCCTGTGTGATGTCCCCCCTCCACTCAATGTTTCCTCAAGACGATCAATGTTATCCCAAGCTCATGTTGTAAAGACACCTGGATGAATGCGAGATGGTAGTGGGGTGTCTTCACCACATGACAACTTTTGCAGACTAAGAGCCGTGTCTATTTCCTCAAGTTTTGAATATGATATACGGATACACCGTGCCCTAAACGATTTAATGTCTGAATTAACTTGACATTTCCTGTCAATAATTTTACCGCGAAAGGTAAGAGAACATGCTTAGGTGGTTTTTCCCTGCTGTTTGTAATATTAAACACTAGGTCTTGTCCAAATGAATTTGCCAGTCTCTCTTCCCTCTCTGAATTTGAGTTATTGCCTATATCTCCGGTTAGTAGTGTGCAGAAGAAACTTTTAACAGGCTCGGGAACACAACAGTTCTTTATTTCAATATCCGGAGGCCACCCCTTACTTATCTCCTGCGCTCTGATAATTTTCCGAAGTTGTAAGGCTGCTTTTGTCAAGACATTGTCTTCCTCCTAGGACGAGACGATGTTGTATTTCTCTCTCATGGAAAAGTGTTCCTTTGCAAGCTTGTCAGTTTTCAGGCTTTCTGGATAAACCAGAAGTTTAACGTTTGTATCATTTACAAACCGGAGAGTTTCGCCAAACTCTTGTTCTAGCTTTCTGCGTAAGTGTTTCTTTGTTGATGGTTTCACTTCTTTGATGCCATGAGCAAGAAGATTAGTAGCTAATTTGGATGTTTGATGTGTCATTGGAATGATATCTGGGTTAAGGATGAAGTCATTATTCCCGCGCTTTCGAAGAAAAGTGGGAATATTGTGATTGTCTCCGCCGTCCGTCCGTACGTCCGTCTGTTTTACCCTGTAACTCCTCCTACACCGTTTGAAATAGGAACTTGAAACTTTGGGACATAGTAAATATATGTATGGGGAAGTGCACAACACTTTAGGATTTTAGATATGACCCCTAGGGGCCGGTCAGAGGGGTTGGGGTCATGGGGGTCAATAAAAAAAATTCTTATAGATTTTTAAATCAAACATATTCATGAGTTGTACATTTAACAACATTTTTTTGAAACAAATGATGATCAGAGGGTGCTTGGGGGGTGTGGGGTGCTTAGCAGATAGGGCTCAAAATAGCTCCTCCGACACCGTTTGAGATATGAACTTGAAACTTTGGGACATAGTAGATATATGTATGGGGAAGGGCACCACACTGTCGGATTTTTGATATGACCCAGAGGGGGTGGGGTCATGGGGGCTGATTAAAAAAAAATAGCGATAATGGGACAAAGCAGTGCGTGTGGGAATATGCGATGGTGTGCCATCGACAACGTAGTTCTAGTTTTGAATGTAAGAAAACAATTCAATTTCTGCCTGCTCTAATGCATTAGCATACTTAGCCTCAGGTCATCAATGTCTTGCCTACCGCCTTGAGACAATTAATGATCCTCCTTTGTGTAAAAACGATAGCATGTGCGGTGGTAAGAAGCTTCTGCTGCCACCAGTTCTCGATCAAGGAAGGCTAGAATCCTCGTGTCCTTTTTTCGTAAAGCAGCATCCCATACTGTTTGGTCAGTGCGCAGCTCTCGACATTGCACTAATCGTTCTCTTGTATTTTGTCCTTTAAGATACCTAACCTTCAAACAGAATATACACGTGGCATCGTATACTCTGCCTGTACTAACACTTTTTCTCCGCGGCTGCCTCGAAAAAATGTCCGCAGCAGATTCTTCCTTCGTAGTTTCTTTTTTCACTATGGCGTCCAGGTCTCTTTTTTATTGTAAAAAGACTCCAACATCGGCGATGATACCGTATTGGGGGAATTTCCCCAGCAGGAAGGTCCTTTGCTAAGTCCAAGACTGGGATACAGTTTCTAACAGTTGCAGCATTCAAAAGCGTTTCCCATGACACTAAGTCCTGTGGCGATGTGAGTTTGGCGCCAGGATCTTTTTCATCAGAGTTTAGAAGACAAACGGCAGTGGAGGGGTCTCGTCAAGCTCTCTTCGGTGGTAAGATAGGGCCAGCGTACATTGTTTGTTTGATGTTGTGACTGTTGGGTCATTCTCAATGAAGAATCTGTGATAAGCAAAGCAAAAACTTACTACCCAATGCAAATAGTGTTGGTTATTATAAATTTCTTTTCAATATTTCTAGGAATTGTAAGCTTAAATTTTGGGCTACAATTGTTGGAACGTTATAAAGAAAACTAAAGGTGAAACATACCATTAAACCATTTAAAAGACACCATGAAACAAGGAATTGATAACATGGAAAAGTTGTCCAATATAAAACTGAATGCACAAGAAATAATGATTCCTCCCTGTTCCTAGACCTAAATGATGCAATGCACAGAGAATAACACATGTGGAATTAATTAAATTAATGCTGTTAATTACACCTTTCTGTTTATATTATGACATGTAAGGTTACAAGATTCAGCCTGTCTTAGATCTAGGAAGTTGTCCTTACAATCTTACCTGCATTGTTTGATCATATGGCAACTCGAAGATGTGAAAAGATGGATTACATTGATGATCAAATTCTCAAGATGAAACTTAAAACAAAAGCTTGAATATTGCCATCTATTGAGTAAACTCGAAACCAAGAGGAGCATGTGTTAATTTGAAACCCCGGAAATTGTAAGCAGATTTTATGTCACTATCACATTTATAAACCAAAATGAGTCAATAAAACATCAGAATCGTCTCACACAGCCTCAGAAATAGGCATTCTATAACTATTGAGATACCATTCCGTCATTCATTACTTGTGTTTTCGTCAAATACATGTTCTTCTGGGCTATTTTTGCAACCTCTAGAATTGTGACCTTTGGTTGACCTCTGATGACCTACATATTGAAATAATTTGCATAATCTAGTGTCATTATGAGAGAGCGTACATAGACATACAATTTGAGTATTCAATTTTGGTCAATCCACTCAAAAACTACAGTCATTATGGTTTCCCCTCCCCACGAAACTCTGGGTTTTCGGTATTTACAACAAATGGTTCAAAATCAATTGCTCTGAAATAAAATTTTGCAAAAGCAACTCGATAATGTCCCCTTAGAATCATCTGAAGACCTCTAAAATATGCATTCCAAGTGTTTAAATCACCATTGGGTGATTTGTTACTTTATTCTTTATTCAAATTTTTTTTATTCAAAATATAGCGGTAGGGTGATGTTTGAGAGGTGAAAACTACCAGAAAGCTGCCAATTTCACACTGCTATCACCTCAATTTCTCATCTGTAGGTTCTAAACTATCAAAAAAACATCGTGAGACTTTGCCACCAGAGATGGTACCCATATCTGGTCTGGCCCATGGACTACTGGGAGATAGCTTTTGATGTGTATCTGGAGAGAGTTTTTGTGGTAATGTACCTTTAGATTTGGATCTGATGCAGGCTGGGTCTGTAATTGTGTACCAAGTTCATCTTTGTAGACTTTGCTGGCATTGATTATCATGTGTATGCATGACGGTCCATTGTTGGTAGAGCATCAACCGTTTTGGTCACATTTATCACCATATATTGACTTGAAGATGCAGGATTCCATCCATCATTCATCTGTTATGGAAAAATTAATTATATGGTTAAACTTTTGGTTTCTACACATTCAGCATTAAATATATTCTTTTGTATTATCGATAAATACCAATATGATGGCATTCCTGGATATATGATACCGAATAAAGTAATAATTGAGTAAAATACAAAAATAATTTTTAAAAGGTGAGTCGTTTTCATCCAGTCATAATTTGTGCCAATATTGTTCTTGTTTCATTTTAGGTGCATCTAATCTTTAAAATATTGATAGAGTCTGATTTATCATACCTCAGAACATATAACATGATAGATAATTCATGTGGATACATCAGGTTGCAAAAATATGAAGAAATGGGAATTTCAAAAATGTTGTGGGTGGTCATCGTGGATCTTTGTCTTTTACTAAAATTGCTTGATGCTGAGAACTTGACATCCACCTGGATATCATTGCTGAGATGCCAAGGCTGAATAATCAAGAGAGAGAAAAACTATAACCGGAAATACTCGGTTACCCTCCACTGCTGCCAGACTATTATGGCATCAAGGAAAGATTAACTGGTATCATGTGAGTGTCAAAGTTCTGGTGGAAGTTTGTCCAACCTCTACCCGTTTTACTCCCTTATGGAACTTCTTCTAGATTTCTTTTTGAGATTTGTTGGTTGTCGTTATCTGTCATCCCATGAATACCATTATCTTCTTTTGTATAAGCTATGTACTCACGTACATGCCCACAAGCACACACCTTTGTTTTCAGTTTGTATGCCATTGATGATGTTCTGTTGATGAAACAGGATTATCATGGAGGTTAAAGCGTGATCAGCATTATCGGTTGTCTGAAAATGAAGTGTGTGGGATCCAATATTTTAGTTTACTAGTTGTCCTCTTCATGGGCAGTGCTTAGAAAATATCATCGAGCTATTTTATAAACCCTTGTAAGAAACTTCAATGCAGGATGAGGCCATTTGGCCCATCAAGCCTTCTCAATTGTTGCTTATCTGTGCTCTATCATTTTAAATACTGATCATCAAGCAAGCAAGCAGCACGTCCAATTTTTGAAGTCTTTGGTATGACAGCCAGGGTTTGAACCGCCTGCTTCCCAGACTTGAAGAGGATACTCGAACAATTACCCCAGAAAGTCTGGTTAATCTCATCTCTCTGGCAGATGGGGGTTGTTTTGATTTTTCTTCTTCATATTATTTCTTTCCTCCTTGAAAAGTAGTACGAGTGTCTGGTTTATTAGTCACATGAAGGGTGATGAGTGCGTGAAAGAGGAAGTTGGATCTGTTTATTTAGGCTCTTTCCTTTACTGGTATAACCCTATCCTTTGAAAAGATTAATAGTTGCAATCGTATTATTGTAAGCTCAACTTTAGTTGTGATGTAGCATTATTGCCTGTCATTTTGATGTTCAGGTTTTAACTTTGTCTTTTTGGTCCATTGTGTCATCTTCTTTTTTGGCTTCATTGTCGTCGTCTTTATTGTTATTAGTGCAAACTGTACTTTGATACGATAATGGTGATAGTGCAGATACAACCTGTACTGGTTGGACCTCAATCCTGTATGTCCAAAAAATGTCAAACATCTGAAACTCCAATTTGTGGTGTGGCGAAACAAGTTTATGCAGGATCATTGTTTTATTTTAGCACTTAATGTACATCAGAGTTTAACTGGTTCTCATCTGGCTGTCCCAATTCTCGATCTTGCTCATTGCATGTGGGATGAATCAGAATGTTGTGGGCAATCGTCAGGAAAGCCTTTAAAGGTAGACCTTATATATTGCTTACATTTGTGTAATTCCATTCTTCTGTTGTTTGGATTTAACTTGTTTTCACTCCCTTGAGATGCAGCACTGACAAGGTCAATTGAATGGTCTTTCATAGTTATCCCTACGTTAAAAAAAAACTAACAACAACAAAAAACCGGGGATATTGTAATTGGTTCCATCTGTTTGTCTGTCCATCCGTCACGCACTCTACTCAACGGTTGTGCAGAGATTCACCACACTTGGTAGTTATGATCACCACATGGCTCGTAGGTGTAACAGCATTTTCATTTTTGTCCCTGACCCTTTGGGTGGAGTCAAAAGGTCAAATGCCAAAAACGTGCAAATTACAGGCACATTTTAAAACATTTTTTGAAATGAAACTTGATATGTAATCAACACTGGGGGTGCATGAAATATCGAACAATTTGTTTGCAGTTGACCCCTGGTTCATGCCCCAGGGGGTGGGGACTGAGGGTCACAGCAGTCAAAACAGAAGATTTTGTTTTTTAAACTCAAACTTTGATATTGGGTCATTCCTAGTGGAACTCTTTACCATCTTTGAACTTTCCTTCAGGTGGGAACCATGGGATTTTGCAATGGTGTGCTTTCCAATTTGCTCTACTTTATTTAATTTTTATTCCTCTTTTTGATTTAAATTTCATATCACATTGTTGTTTTTGTTATTTCTTTTTACCTCATTAAGTTTGTGTGTTATTGAACACTTTTATGCAGACATGCTGAACTTCTGTTAGTTGATTAACTGTTGCGATAGAAAAGTTGTCCGGTCAGGTCAGGCCAGAATAGATCTGTGACTTGCTACAGGTTCCATGTAAACCTGTACTAACCTGTTTCATGGTCCAGGTTGTCGGCGACTAAACTGTCTCCCCCACCAGGTTTCCTGTGAGCCAACGGCCATCGATTATCATCTGAGCTCAAGCGTTTGAACATTGATATAGCAGCACTCTCTGAGTTTTGGAGACCGGATAGTGGCGAGATCATGGCAGGTAGTTACACCTACTATTGGTCTGGTTACTCTTGACGGTTGCCATGCACCAGGAGCTGCTGTAGCTGTGTCCAAGAAGCTGACTCCAATGATAATTGAGATAACACCGGTCAACGAGTGTATTATGAGACTAAGGATTCATCACTCCTTGGGTGTTGTTTTCCTAGTCTCTGGATATGCCCCGAATGAGGAGAGTGGTCTCACCATGAAGGATGCATTCTCTGCCATGCTCGAGTCTGTGGTTGATCAGTGTACCAGACGAGATCAGGAACTGTGAACCAGAATAGCACTAAGTTCCTTGACTTTGCAAGAAGTCATGGATTTATGGTTTCAGTGCCCACATGCTCATCGCTGGACTTGGTGTTCAAACGCTGGTGGTGTGGCAAAGGAGATTGACCATGTGCTCATTTATGATCGCTGGAGGATGGTCCAAAACTGCAGGATCTAATGGAGTTCTTAGTTCCTCAATACCGACCACTGGATTGTGGTAGTAACTCTGAAGTTTCAACTTAAATCCAGGAGAATGGTATCATCCCAGCCTAGGCTGGATGTTGGCAGGCTCAAGGATGAGAGGGTGGCTGAGGAGTTTGCGACCAGGCTGAGTGGAGATTTGGGGGGTCTGGGTGCTTTGGGGGGGGGGGGTCCTGAAGAGTTGTGGAGCGCCTTTAAGACCACCGTCCTTGATGTTGCCGGTGGATGTCTTGGAACTCACCGTAGAGCGAAAAAAGAATTTTTCTCTTAAGGGACACTGGATACCATTGACCAGAGTCGCAGGGCCAGGCTGAATGGCAGAGCTGAGCTGTTCAGGAAGTTGACATGTAAAACTGTACATGCGCAAGGGTGGACAAGGAGGCCGATGATCATAGCCAATAATATTGGCAGTCTTGCACTTTTTCCCAATAACTCACAATTTTCTCCAAAAATAAGTTGAAATTGACGCATTTGGTCTCCATAATTGTTTTTTTTAAATACATTGTCGAGGCTCGTATGAGACCTAACAAAGAACTCACAAATAGGGGGCAGGAGACAAGAGGGGTGGGAGAGTGAAGGACAAAACAGTGGGGACATTAGGAGATCTGTGGAAGGGAGAGGGATGGGGTGAGGAACACATGGGTATACAAGATGGACACAACAGGGACTTTCAGGAAGGAAAGGAGGTGGGTTTGCGGTGGAATAACGGGGGGAGAAAAGATCATGGTTTTGGATGGGGGAAGATGAGAAGTGGTGGTGAGCAGCTGTTATGAAGGCCTGGAGGGAAGACTGAGATTGAAGAGAGTGAGGGAGTTTATTCCAAAGGTGGTAAAAAAGAGGAATGAAAGAGTGAAGGTGAGCAGTGATTCGTGATTTTGGTAGTTTTACCAGAAGAGGGTTGCTGGCGGGCATTGAGCACCCTACAGAAATATCGGGGGGGGGGGGGTTGGCATATTGCAGACAGAGCAGGAGGGGTGAGACCAGAGAGGAGACTGTGGAATACAGAAAGACCACCGACATGCCTGCAAGAGAGTGAGAAGCCCAAAGGCTCAGCCTCATTGCGGGAGATACCAATGATCTGAAATGCCTTGGTTTCCATGGTGTGAAGCCAAGAAAGGTGAGAGGCAGGAGCACTAGCACAGAGGGGAGGGCAGTACTCCATCAGTCTGTAGATGAAAGCTTTGTAAGTGGTCAGGAGCTCAGGTGAGTTGAGGAAGGACTTTGCATGACGGAGGATTCCCAGTAGGCGACTGGCTTTGGAGGCGAGGTTTGAAATGTGGCTTTCCCAGGAAAGATCATGGCAAATAGTGAGACCCAGAAGCTTGAATGAAAGGATTTATTCTATAGGATTGTTGAGAATGTAGATGGGGGGGGGGGCTCCAAACGGTCCTTTTGGAGAGACATAGTGAGAGTGTGAGATTTGTCTGAATTAAAAGACATGTTCCACGTGTTGGACCAGTTTGTGATTTTATCCAGATCTGCAGTGAGCAAAGAAGCTGCTGCTTGCCGATTTGAGGGATGACAGATGGTACTGCAGAGGGTGGAGTCATCAGCAAAGAGATGTAGAAGATTTTCCAGAGAGTTGGAGAGATCATTGATGAAAACCAGAAAAAGAACAGGGTCCAGAACGCTACCTTGAGGAACTCCAGTCTAGACAGAAAGAGGGGATGAAAGAATTCCATTTAGGGCCACACGATGACTGCGACAGGAGAGGAAGTCTGTGAGCCATGAGTGGAGATGGCCTTGGATACCATGGGAAGAGAGTTTGGTGAGTAGTGCAGGGTGCCAGACCGTGTCAAAAGCACATGATATGTCTAGGGATATGGCTCTGATTTCACGTCTGGCATTGAGGACCTCCATCCATTGTTGAGAGAGCAGAAGTAGCATATCCAGGGTTAGGGAGAGTGACCTGGTCTGAAACCAAATTGAGAATCAGAAATCAAATCATTGGAGAAGAGGAAGGATTTCATGTCTGAAGCGATGATGGATTCCATAACCTTGCTGATGATTGGGAGAAGTCTGATTGGTCTGTAACATTCTGGTTGATAACTCTTTATTTCAGAGTTAATATAACAGAACCTTTGTTTTTGATTCAGACCTGAATGTATGCTTATAAATCAGAAAATAAGAAGAAATGACATTGACAAAATTATTGTCACCCACTTCATATTTGATTGCACAGCTTTTGGACAAAATAACTGCAGTCAAGCACTTCCTCTAGCCATGAATGAGCTTCCTCCACCTCTCCACTGGCAGTTTGACCCACTCTTTTTATGCAAACTCCTCCAGTTCTCCCAGATTTGAAGGGTGCCTTCTCCCAACTGCTGTTTTCAGATATCCCAACAGGTATTCAATGGGATTTAGATCTGGACTCATTTCTGGCCACCTCAGAACAGTCCAGCGTTTTGTCTTGAACCATTCCTGGATGCTTTTTGAAGTGTGTTTGGAGTCGTTGTCCTGCTGCACAACCCAGGACCTTTGACGAGGACCCAGCTTTCTGACACTGAGTTGAACATTGCGCTCCATAATGCCTTGGAAATCTCCTGATTTAATGATGCCATGCACACATTCATGGCAGAAGGTGCCCGTGGCAGCATAGCAACCCAAAAGCATCACTGAACCTCCTCCATGCTGGAATGTAGGGAAGATGTTCTTTTCTTTAAAGGCTTCATTTGGTTTTCTGTAAACAGATATGATGTGCTTCACCAAAAAGCTCTAATTTGGTCTCGTATGTCTGCAGGACGTTCTCCCAGAAGGATTTTGGCTTGTTCCTGTGTGTTTTGGCAAACTCCAGTCAGGCTTTCTTCTGTCTCTCCCAGGAGTGAGGTCGTCCTGGGTCTCCTAATATAGAACCCCCTTTGAGTGAGTTGGCGACAGATGGTAGGAGTTGAAACTGTCGTACCTTGTGTCTGAAGGTCAGCTTGAATCTGTTTGGCAGTTGATCGAGGTGTTTTCTCCACCATTCGAACAATCCTTCACTGCTATCTTCGATCAAGTTTTCTCTTGCGGCCATGTCCAGGGAGGTTGGCTCCAGTTCTATGAGCCTTAAACTTCCTGATAACATTATGTACGGTGGACACAGGAACATCAAGGTCTCTGGAGATGGACTTGTAGCCCTGAGATTGTCCATTCTTGGCTACAATCTTGTGTCTGACCTCCTCAGATAATTCTATGGTTTTCTTTCTTTTCTCCATGCTCATGGTGGTACACAGTGACACAAAACAGAAGAATGACTCCTTTTCTCTGTTCAAACTGGTTGAATGAGTGATTTTTATATTGCAGGTACCTGCAACTCACCACAGGTGAGTTCAATTCCAAAGTAAAGGAGAATCACCTGCTTGAAATCTAATTATTTCTAACAACTTATAAAAGGTGCCAATATTATTGTCCGGGCCATTTTAGGATTTCTGTGTAGAATAACCGAAGATTTAGTAATTTTTTCAGCTGGTTTTGTTTTGTTCCACTCTAAACCAAAGAAATATCTACGTTAATATGAAAAGATTTTTTAAATTTCAACAATTTTCTGGAAGAAATTGTGCATTATTTGAAGGAAGTGCAAGCGTGCCAATATTTTTGGCCATGACTGTAGGTGCGAGGAATCTGTGAGGGGGTAGAGCATCACCTGTGGTCAAGTGATTCTCATCCTGCTTGGAGGGGAATTCACGCATTGCATTCCTCCAAGCCAATCCCTCGGTGTACTGCAGTCAGAGCGGAGCATGGTGGGTTCTTGATAGAGGAGTTTGAAGTGAAGGCCCCTGGGCCAGTTACTTTGAGCAGCTGCACCAGGCTGTTCCACCAGCTGTTTAGTTGCATGTCAGGGGTGTTACAATTCCTAATGCTGACCCTCCAATCAACTGTGATCCACCTTTGTTTGTGGAAACAGGCTCCGGTGAACCGGTTGAAACGGGGTAAAGCTCCAGGGATCTGTGGCATCCATGCTGAAGTTCTCCAGGATGGTGAAAATGCTGTACTCATGTTGTTGCATGCAGTTCTGTGCTCTGCCTGAAACACAGGCATTATCCCACCTGACTGGAAGAGGGGCTTTTGTTGTCCCCCTCTGGAAAGGGAAGGCTGATCGCCAAGACTGCAATAACTACTGAGGGGTGACTCTGCTCTCAGTGCCGGGCAAGGACTTTGCTCAGATAATTCTTTATAGGGTTCCCCACCATCTTCTTGAGCACCAGCACCCAAAGCAGTCAGGCTTTACACCAAAGAGGTCAATGATTGACCGTATCCTTGCCATTCGGGTCCTCACCGAACAATGATGTGGGTTTCGGCAGGGGCTGCTTGCAGCCTATGTTTATCAGAGAATCGGGATGACCTCTGGAGGATTCTTGGTCTTCGTGGGGTGCCACCAAAACTGATCGATCTGATGTTTGAACTCTACTCTGGTACTGAGAGTGTTGTAAGATGTGGTGATACCATCTCCGACTTATTTCCAGTTGTTCCTGGAGTTTGTCAGGGGGTGTGTACTGCTCCGTACACTTTTCAGTGCTTGCCTGGACTGGATTCTGATGAGGATGTCAGAGAGATCAAACTGCGGTGCAGCGTTTTTGGAATGTCAAGATCTCTGACCTTGATTTCGCAGATGATGCAGTCATCTTTGTGGAGACTGGATATCCTTTTGGGGGCCCTCAAGGTGCTGTCAGGTCAGGTTAGATCTGTGACCTGCTACAGGTACCATGTAAGCCTGTTCCATGGTCGGGTTGTCGGTGACTAAACCATCTCCCCCACCAGGTTTTCTGGTGAGGAGGGTGTTTGGATATGGACACCCAGTAGGATTAAAAACAAAACCTGTCAAAGGGCGGAGGAGCTCCTTGTGAGCCAACGGCCATCCATATCTAGTGCCCAACTGTGTTTGCGGACATCCTCCTGCAGTTGGGTTACTTTTTTATTAGGAGGTTGGTGGCAGGATTTGCACTCTGGCCACCGTACAACCCTTCATTCCGCAAAACACAAAAACCCACTCCGTGGGAGTACCTCCTGTGCAGCTTCCCTTCGCAGGGCAGCTCACCAGATGACGGGATTGGGGCAAAGCCTTCCGGACCCCCAATCTTTGATGATAGGAGGGAAACCACGGGGTAACATCCCTGGGTCAGATTGCGCGAGAGTGTGTCGGAGTGGTGCTGAGGTGTCGTCCACCAGACGGCGGTCTCCTTGGGTTAACCTGAGGCGGTCCCTTCGGGTGGGTGTCTGGAATGTCCTATCCCGAAGAGAGGATAATCACCTGTCTCTGTTATCTGAGCTCAAGCGTTTGGACATCGGGATTGCAGCTCTCTCTGAGGTTCAGAGACCGGACTGCGGCGAGATAATGGTGGGTGGTTACACCTACTATTGGTCTGGTCGCTCTGATGGTTACCATACCCAAGGAGTTGCTGTTGCTGTGTCCAATAAGCTGACTCCAATGATAATTGAGGTAACACCGGTCAACAAGCGTATTATGAGATTAAGGATTCGTCACTCCTAAGGTGTCATTTCCCTGGTCTCTGTTTATGCTCCGACTGAGGCGAGTGATCTCACCGTGAAGGATGCATTCTATGCCACGCTCGAGTCTGTGGTTGATCAGTGCCCCAGACGAGATACACTTCTAGTCTTGGGGGATTTCAATGCATCGACTGGAACTGATAGGGATGGTTTTGAGACATGTGTTGGTCCCCATGGGTCAGGAACTAAGAACCAGAATAGCACTAAGTTCCTTGACTTTGCAAGAAGTCATGGACTTAGGGTGGCTGGTTCATGGTTTCAGCGCCCACAAGCTCATCGCTGGACTTGGTATTCCAACGCTGGCGGTGTGGCAAAGGAGATTGACCATGTCCTCATTGACGGTCATTGGAGGATAATCCAGAACTGCAGGGTCGACCGGGGTGCTCAGTTCCTCAATACTGACCACAGGCTTGTTGTAGCAACTCTAAAGCTGCACCTTAAATCCTGGAGAATGGTACCATCCCAGCCTAGGCTGGATGCTGGCAAGCTCAGGGATGAGAGAGTAGCTGAGGAGTTTGCGAACAGGGTGAGTGGACACTTGGGGGGGTCTGGGTGCTTTGGGAGATCCTGAAGAGTTGTGGAATGCCTTCAAGACCACCGTCCTTGATGTTGCCGGTAGATGTCTTGGAACTCACCGCAGGGCAAAGAAGAATTTTGTCTATCAAGGGACACTGTATACCATTGACCAGAGTCACAGAGCTGAGCTGTTCAGGGAGCTGAGGCGTAAAACTGTACGTCCACCGAGGGTGGACAAGGAGGCCTATGTGCGAGGAATTTGTGAGGGGGTAGAGCATCACCTGTGGACAGTTGATTCTCGTCCCGCTTACATGGGAATTCGCGCATTGCGTTCATCCAAGCCCATCCCTCGGAGCACTGCAGTTAGAGCAGAGAGTGGTAGGCTCTTGACAGAGGAGTCTGAAGTGAAGGCCCGCTGGGCCGGTGACTTTGAGTGGTTGTACCAGGCTGATCCACCAGCTGTCGAGTTGGACGTCCAGGGTGTTACAATCCCTGTTGCTGACCCTCGAGTCAACTGGAGTCCACCTTCGCTTGTGGAAACACGGGCTGCAGTGAACCAGTTGAAACAGGGCAAAGCTCCAGGGATCTGTGGCATCCATGCTGAACTTCTCAAGGCTGGTGGAAATGCTGCACTCATGTCGTTGCATACAGTTTTGTGCTCTGCCTGGAACACAGGCATCATCCCAACTGACTGGAAGAGGGGCCTTGTTGTCCCTCTCTGGAAAGGGAAGGGTGATCGCCAAGACTGCAACAACTACCGAGGGGTGACGCTGCTCTCAGTGCCGGGCAAGGTCTTTGCTCGGATAATTCTTGATAGGGTTCACCACCATCTGCTTGAGCACCAGTGTCCAGAGCAGTCAGGCTTTACACCAAAGTGGTCAACAATTGACTGTATCCTTGCTCTTCATGTCCTCACCGAATGCAGATGAGAGTTTTGGCAGGGGCTGCTTGCAGCCTATGTTGATCTCTGTAAAGCGTTCGATTCAGTGAATCGGGATGCACTCTGGACGATTCTTGGTCTTCGTGGGGTGCCACCAAAACTGATCGATCTGATGTCTGAACTCTACTCTGGTACTGAGAGTGCTGTGAAGTGTGGTGGTACCATCTCTGACTTATTTCCAGTTGTTACTGGAGTTCATCAAGGGTGTGTACTGGCCCCCACACTTTTCAGCACTTGTATGGACTGGATTTTAGGGAGGATGTCAGAGAGATCAAGCTGCGGTGCATCGTTTGGGAATGTCAAGATCTCCGACCTTGATTTTGCAGATGATGCAGTCATCTTTGCGGAGACTTTAGATATCCTTTTGGGGGCCCTCGAGGTGCTGAATGAGGAGACGGAGCCACTGGGATTACGGGTTTCTTCAGTCAAAACTAAGATCCAGGCTTTCGGTGACATCCTGGATGCTGCTGTCCTGTCTGTGCCTGTTTGTGGTGAGGATGTTGAGGTCGTGGAGAGATTCACTTACCATGGCAGTGATATTCATGTCTCTGCTGGCTGTGAGTCAGAGGTCAATAGACGTCTGGGTCGGGCCTGGGGAGTCATGGATTCACTGGATCATTGGGTGTGGCGCTGCCGGTACCTGTGCGGGAGGACGAAAGTCTGAATCTTCAGGTCCTTGGTACTTAGTCTTGCTCGATGGATGTGAGACTTGGACTCTGACCAAGGATCTGAGACAGACTTAATTCCTTTGGTACCAGGTCTCTTCGGATAATCCTTGGCTATCGCTGGTCGGATTTTGTGTCCAACGAGCGGTTGCTGAGAGAGACTCGGATGAGATTTGTTACCTGCATAGTCCGTGAGCATCAGTTGCGGCTGTATGGACATGTGGCTCGTTTTCCTGACGCTGATCCTGCTCACCAGATTCTCTCAGCGAGGGAGTCTCATGAGTGGAGAATGCCAGTGGGCCGACCACGTGCCTCGTGGTTGCCGCAGGTTGCCCATCATCTCAAGGAGATGGGGATGGGCCTGGCATCTGCCTGGGGAATGGCCAGACGGAGGCCCCTGGAGTACCGGCGGAAAGTGGACGCAGCGACGCGCTGTTCTGGCACATGCTCCCATATCTGACAAGGTGCTGAATGAGGAGTTTGAGCCACTGGGATTATGGGTTTCCTGTGTCAAAACTAAGATCCAGGCTTTCAATGACATGTTGGATGCTGCTATCTTGTCTGTACCTGTTTGTGGTGAGGATGTTGAGGTCAGGGAGGGATTCATGGACTTTTGCAGTGATATTCATGTTTCTGTTCGCTGTGAGCCAGAGGTCAATAGACGTCTGGGTTTGGCCTGGGGAGTCATGGATTCACTGGATCATGGGGTGTGGTGCTGTCTGTACTTGTGCAGAAAGATGAAAGTCCGAGTCTTTAGGTCCTTGGTGCTTCCAATCTTGCTCTATGGATGTGAGACTTGGACTCTGACCAGGGATCTGAGATGGAGACTTGATTCCTTTGGTACCGGGTCCCTTCAGAGAATCCTTGGCTATCTCGAGTCCTGTGTCCAACGAGTGGTTGCTGAGAGAGACTCAAATGAGATTTGTTACCTGCATATACTGTGAGTGTCAGCTGTGGCTGTATGGACATGTGGCTCGTATTCTTGACGCTGATCCTGATCACCAGATTCTCTCAGCGAGGAAGCCTCATGAGTGGAGGAGGCCAATGGGCTGACCAAGTGCCTCCTGATTGCAGCAGGTTGATCTCAGCATCTCAAGGAGATGGGAATGGGCCAGGCATCTGCCTGGGGGATGGCCAGACGGAGGTCCCTGGAGTTCCGGCAGTGTATGCTCCGATTCCTGACCTGACCTGACCTGTGATGCAGGGTTTGCTTTTTAATAAAGTTTCATAGTTGGATTGAAACATTTTGCACGATTTTTATTTTTCATTCCCTCCACAACTGAAGCTGGACAGAGGTTGTTTTCACCCCTGTTTTATTTGGTGAAATAATTTTGCCAAGTATGTTGGTCTGTAGTGTCTGTCTGTCACACGATTTTTGGCCACAGTTTTCAAGCAATCGTTGTGAATTGTTTTTGTGTACGTAGGTGACTGGACAAGGACAGCAATGCACTTTTTTGGTCATGATCCAAATCCGGATACTAGAATTTCTTTGAAATTATTCTTCACCATTGAGAGATGGAGCCAAAAACGATATACAGTATAACACGGTATCTCAAAACATTATGGATGGATTCTGACGAAAGTTGATGGACATATCAGATGTGTAACTATGATGAATTTGTTCTCTTTTGGTAAAGATCCGGATCTGGATCTGGGTGGAGGTAGTCACTCTACCGAGTGCCCTTTCCAGTTCATTTATTCATTCGTATGCAGCCTGTGGCTGCTTCGCAACATCATTTTCTGGGGGCATGGCTGTGCTGTTGATGCAATGCTCCAGTTACCAGTCAACTGATACTCATTTTGCTGACCTCGGAAAGATGACAGACTGGGTCAACCTGCTTGGTGTGAATTCAACGGCGAGATAGGACCTTGAACTCGAGACCCTCGGATCTTAAGCCATCCATCTTAACCATTGAGCCGACACCAAGCCTTTATGGTGGATGTTGTCTTCTAAGTTGTTGTACTTGCTATATTTTTCTTTATTCGTTTTTGTTATTATGACTTGTGATGCTTGACATTTTACAGAATTGTGTGTTTTTTTTGTGCAGCAGGCACGGTGCTGGGGATGAGAGTGACGACCAACACACAGACTTTGGAAATAGCTGAGGGAGACACAGTCCACATGAGTTGTATTTATGTAACAGATGCTGAAAACATGCAGGCATTGGACATTGAATGGCTGCGAGTCGATGCACTGAAGCCGGTAATACTAGCATGCCAAACGATACTACCTTGTTGTTGTTATCTATCTTAGAGTATATTGATTTTGTTATTATTGAAGTCACTAAAAATATATATTGCGATTTCAAAAATTTCCAGGAATGTAATTGCTATGTTAAAGAAGTGCTGCATTGAGAGGATTCAAAGTCTCCCACTTTGTCAAGTCCCATACCTCTCCCCCTCCCCCTTCCATCCTCCTCTCCACCCTCCCTCTCCGCCCTCCCACTCCCCCCCCCCAACCCAATCCACCCAGTATTTGGCGAAATGTGATTGTTGGACTAATTGTCCCAAATTTAAGTGAGATTATGATCCTCTATTACACAATATTATTAAGATGCATGCTCCCTGTATTAGTATGCAGAGTCTCATTGAGAGTGTTCTATCATCTATATGTTGATGGTCCACAAAATAACAAGATGTTCATTTACAGGTGAGATAGAGTATTGTGCAAAAGCCTTCGGCCACCTTGGAAATAAGTATTTTTTTTTTTTTATTGTCACATTGGCATCTGCATTTTGGTAAGCTGTTAAAGGACGGACCATTCATACATAAAAGTGTGTGTGTGTGCGTGCGTGCGTGTGTGTGTGTGTGTGTGTGTGTGCGCGTGTGTGTGCGCGTGTGTGTGTGTGTGTGTGTGTGTGTGTGTGTGTGTGTGTGTGTGTGTGTGTGTGTGTGTGTGTGTGTGTGTGTGTGTGTGTGTGTGTGTGTGTGTGTGTGTGTCCCTCCATAACTCCAAAACGATAAAATCTTGCAGCGTGAAACATTGCATGCATACTAAGAAAACTTCAAGGAAGTGCATGAGTGAAAATTGGGTGTTTGGGTTAAATAAACAACCCTTTTGAAGATCATTAACGGCCTTATTTAATTATATCCTTCATCAGGCGCATCTTCAGCCACCGAGCTGTCTCAGGTCTTAAGGCATTTCCTCAGTATCCTTGCTGGGGTCTGAAACCGCCATGCTTTTGACCTGCTCATCCTTAACTTGACTTGGAACAAGCTGTTCATCAAAGCTACTAATCGCTGGAAACTTTGCAATGCTTATAAACGCCTGGAGACGTCAGCGTTCGTTGTTTTATTTAATTTCCGCATATGCGTTCACCACAAGTATCTCTTAAACTAAAACGAATTTCAAAATTTAAGCTCCAGAATCGAACTTGCAAGCAGTTCCAACTCCAAGAAAAGTGTTAATTTGTCCAATTCGGACATATGTGACATTCCGGGCGTCTCCAGGAGGTGTATGTTTAATATGACAGTTCGGTGATTGCCAATTACGTGCCAAGGGAGCTGTTTCATATTGACCGTTTCGTTGGAGTGCTTCCTTGAATGCTTAAGCCACTTGGCAAGCACTCTCCAAGCTGTTTGGTTGTTTGTTTCAGGAAAAAGTACACGTGCTTTCAATCTCACATCGATTCGATGTACTGTTGCAGCCTGGGGTCAGAGCGAGAAGACCACGAGGGGGAAAGCTATCTCGGGTTCCCACCAGACTCTCTGGAATCGCAGGCCGTCGCACACGGATAACTCCATGATGCGGCATGTCGCTAATCGACCGTGAACGCCTTTAACTCAACCACGTGACCGAGGGTCCTCAGTCTAAGGTTTAACCGGTGACCTAAATACTGGGGAACACACCCTCGGTATGATTTGTCTGAACCGGGTCACCTTACCGGGTCAGATGCAGCCGAGCGACACTACCAAGGAACATACCGGCTAGTAGAACGGATCGTTGGGAGATGAAGTCCCGGCTCGGCAAGGATACGTTCCATGCTGGATCAATGAAAGAAAAGACAAAAACGGGCTGGGAACATTTCTACCCAAACATTTATTAACAGACAGGCGAGGAAAAATATGCGGCACAATTAATAAAGTTTATTGCTGAATGTAAACAGAGATAGTAAGGAATTCGTGGGGTGCGATAAAAAGAAAGCAAGCAACTTACAAAAGTTATATGTCTAATTGCACATATACGAATGAAATAACTGTCTGTGGATCACTGTATCTTGGGTGCCATTGTCTTAGAGGCATGCGGTTTCCAGAATGGCAACAATACGTTTCCGCCTTTGTTCGGTCCCATTGTGCTGTGCAGTGGGTACTTCGGGAGGTGTCTTATCCACTGAAAATGTGCAAGGATCGCTTTGTATGATCTCCATTTGTAATCCACCTCTCACTTCGACATCGATGCACATTTAAAAAAAAAAAACACAATGAGGTCCATCCGACCAGGTGTTCGCCATGTTTGTTATAGCTGTGAAGGCGTAAAGTACAATCGGCATTTTGTGTTCTGTGGCTTGGTACATTTTTGAATTGAATTTCGCTAATTACCCTTTTTAGAACCTCTTTCAAAGAACGCTATTTCAAGGTATTTGTGTTTGTCATTTTTATTTACTTGTAGCGTGTGTACATACATAAACAGTTTTACCACAATGGCATTTGGCACCGGTGCGTGTGCGTGCGTGCCGTGTCGTTGATTGGTACACTGCAAGCTCCAATACAACGCGATCGGTTATAACGCGAAATCGAGGCCGTCATGGATCATGTCAAAAATTTAATACCACTTCTATCTCTTTATAATTAAATAAATAAAATAACAAAAATCGATTACTTTCGTACGATCGGTAATTATCGATCTGCCCACATGCAATTTTCATGATCGCATAAAATTTACAAGTGCCGCCCGTTTCCTGGAAAAAAAAGTCTTGTACTTTCACTTTCATTTAATCCAATTTTTCACAAAAAACACTATGCTGCGATTTTGGAACCAAAATAGCATCCATGTCAAGTAAGTAAATGAGAGAAACTCCAGTGAATATTTACATCATCGGCTTTAACATAAACATCGTGCAGTTGAAATGCTTTGTGTTTTCGCGACTCCATCGGCCTTCCTCGAAAGACTTCAGCGTTAGCTATACGCGGCTGACGGAAGTTCCGTGATCCGATTAGATCGTGATGTCAATCCTTGGACCCCGAACATCACGTTATAATTGAGTATCTATGTATGTGGGTTTCAAAAAGTGAAATGGAGCCCTCCCAGGTGTCATAGTATTCATGCGTCCGTGCAAGTTACTGTTGCCTGCTATCTCCACATGCGAGTGGGTTTCAGGAGGTGAAACCGAGACCTACCAGGTGTGTGTGTGTGTGCGTGTGCGTGTGCGTGTGCGTGTGCGTGTGCGTGTGCGTGTGCGTGTGCGTGTGCGTGCGCGCGCGCGCGTGTCGTTGATTGGTATCTTCAAATGCAAGTTTCAGAATATGAAATGGAGTCCTCCCAGGGCGGCCTTAAAGTATCCACCTTCATTTCAGGAAGGGGTCATGATTCATGGACCAAGCTGTGAAGTTTTCTGTTCTCAAAGTTTTGTGCTGAGGCCTCTCTTCAGGATCGTCACTGAACCCAAGACAGTTTCCAACTTTAGTTAGTTTGTAGTAATATTCCAAGGGATGGTATTTAAGATCTCTGTAAGGTTCTTCTTCATCATTCCCGTAGCTCCAACTATTGCTGGTACAACTTTGGCATTCTTCAGCTTCCAGGATCTTTTCACTTCATTCCTGAGGTCTTGGTATTTGGTCATTTTCTTGATTCCTGCATCGTTTAGTTCAAAATCACTCGAAGTAACACCTCAATTACCAATGTTTTCTTGTCTTTTTTTTGTACCCAATTATGATATCTGGTGGCAATGCTTTGTTTTCTATGTTCACGCTTGATGGGATCATTCGGTCCTACGTGAGCAGTACTTCCATGTTTTCAGTCCATGCTTTTAGTTAATGTTCCCACAAATTTTCTGGAACTGGGATATCAAAGTTTTTGTAGATGTGCCAGTGGTTAACATTACAAACTCTGTTGTGTTGTGTGTACAGCTATTCTGACATGAGATTTTATTTTGTTTGTGTTCAGTCATTAAGTATAACATATCACTCTCTTTGCTCACACCACCTCCACCCCTCACCCATCTCTTTTTTTTTTCCTCCTCCCCTGCCACCATTCTTTGTTTGTCCCCTCCTCACTCCCCCCTCCAAATAAAATGCAGTACTCTGCCTGCACCTCTGTCCCTCTTTATCTTCCTCCCCCCCCCCTTACTCCTTCACACACCACTGTTAGTAAAGCGACCGGTTGTATTTGCTTGTGAGAAATAAAATGGACGTCTGGTAGCTTGTACATGTTGCTGTGTTTGAGCCTGGGGAGTAACTGCTGAAATCTGTCTGGGTTCTTCCTGACATCTGTGTTCTTTGTTCCTTTCACACTTCTTTGTAATGTTTTTTTTTTCACAATTCTATTTATTCATTATAATTGTTTTTTCTTCTTCTTTCATCTCTTTTACTTTCTATTTCTCTCTTTTGTTTTCTATCTATTTAAGGAGAAGTGAATTTGTGCAGAAATTTTTCTGTCAGGCCCATTTGGCTGCGCCTTGATGGGTTTGAGGGTTGTGGAGTGGCGGCTGAAACCCGAATCCTATCCAGGTTCCTCCTGATGACTCCATCTTTGCTCTTTACTTCTTCGGGTTCCTTCTTGATCTTCCATTTGATTACAATGATCATGATTTTTTTTTACAATATCAATGCGTGGAATTTGAATATTTGGTGTCACCACCTTTTTCATGCAAAACAACAGATATCCATTTTGGAATTATTTCTTGCAGGTTCTGCAGAAATTACATGCATTCTGCAGCATTTTGCACAATTGATTTTTTTATCTTGCCAAAACGAAGTTTTTCTAAGATATGTTAGTCAGCATGTATGTTTTTTTTATTTTTTTAAGTTTGTCTGTAATCACGGATAAAAAATTCTGCAGAGCACAGTTATCATTGGAAATTTTTGTAACTTCGCATATCAGAGGCCTATAGAGGTCCCTTTCAGTGCACAAAATTTTGAAGGTCAAATGTCACTTTGTCGCAAATCAGGGGAGTCGACGAAACCCTTATTTTTTTGAGTAATTTTGATCGGATCGTCTTCAAACTTTATGGGAATATAGTTCATGGTCTGGCACTCAGCTGATTAATTTTTGGTGGCGATTGGCCTTGACCTTCATATGTTTTTTTATTATTTATTTATTCATTTTTTTATCTGTAATCACGTATAAATCACTCTGCAGAGCACAGTTATCATTGGAAATTTTTGTAACTTCGCATATCAGAGGCCTATAGAGGTCCCTTTCAGCGCATAGAATTTTGAAGGTCAAGGTCAAAGGTCAAGGTCACTTTGTCGCAAATCAGGGGAGTCGACGAAACCCTTATTTTTTGAGTAATTTTAATCGAATCGTCTCCAAACTTTATGGGAATGTAGTATATGGTCTGGCGCTCAGCTGATTAGTTTTTGGTGGCGATTGTCCTTGACCTTCATGGTTAGTGCCTGAGGTCAAACATATTTGACCCCAAGGTCAAATTTTCAAGTTTTAGGAACCATATCGTGTAGTACGTCAAATTGAACACCTCTGAGTGCTTCTAGATATGGCAAGCTTGAGACATGATGTCATTTGGTGACGTTAGGAGGCAAACACATGTTTCATGGTTACTCTGAAGAACGATTCTCATCGCAATCTCTCGTAGGCAGATATTCCTCAAGGAGTCGCTCCTGGTGGATAGCAGCTCTGTTCACCTCAGTGTGACCTTAAAGAAGTCACACGTGGTCACCTTTTGGCAAGATACGGGTCACCCTGCGGGTGACATTGGTTTATTTTTACTTTGGTTGTTTTTCTAGATATGATTTTCCAAATGTACATGCTGAATATTTTTACTCATTCTGTCAACTTTTCACTCACTTGTTTGCATATCTGCTCATTGTTTCTGGATTTAAAAAAAATTTTTCCTAGCAATTGGAAACGTGAAACAACCCCAGCATCAAGTCCTTGTAGAAAATCTTAAAATTTGAGTCTGAACATAAACTCTGAAGCATCAAACTGAATTTCTATCTTCCTCCCACAGGTTGTGATGTATACTGATGGAGAGGTATTTACTCCATTAGAAGGTTCGAATAGCCGTTATAACTTCAACGGAGACTATCTGAATGGAGATGCATCAATCACGATAAACTCTACTCAAATGGCTGACGATGGCACGTATATATGCAAGGTGAAGAAACATGGGGATATCAGCAGTGTGGAGGTGACGCTGACTATACTTGGTAAGATTCCTCTGTCATTATTACTTCTTTATTAACAAAAAGATTTGTGGTACAAATTATATTGTCATTACATTCAGCAGTTGTTGGTTTGCCTTTGTTTCTTGATCACCAGGTAAGTTTTAAAACAATAGTGAGGGTAGATTGGTTAGAGTGAATGAATAAAAATAATAAAATTGCCTCAGTCAACCATTTAGGAAGATTACTATGCCTGACTTTTGTCAAAGACAAGACAGTACAAAGCAATCCTGGTACACTGATTACTTTTCAGACTTGAGATGGAATTCCTCAACATAAATAAATTAATACTGCACTTCTTTGCCAATGCGACTTGGTCTCAACAAAAACATGAAAATATGAGGACAGATTTTATTTGTCATGCTACGTACGAAGTAAAGGTAAGATGCCAAAGAAATATTTACTCAAGGAAACCTATAAAAAAAATGGGGGAGGGGGGGGGAGAAATACAGGCCAAAAAGATGATGAAGCTGTTGGACAAATAAATCAACTAATAAATTATTTCCAGTATTAAACAGATTTGACCACAAGGTCTTGGATTGCAGAGAAGGTGGGTCTTATGGTCAATACCTCAAAACCCAAATGGATGAAAATAAGCAGAGAATGTGCTGGCAGTATGGCTTTGGAGGTATGCTCACTCACCTTTGAACTGTCGAGCTTGGATTTGAATCTCTACGGTGGTATTTCACATGCATGGTGAGGCATCGATGTGTGCGCCATCCATCAAAAGGATGTTAAGCCGGAGGACTCGTCTGCCAGCACTCGTTATTGGTGAACATTAAATATTCTTGATCTAGAGGACTGGCAACTGAGGATTGATGTCAGCTGAATTCAGCCTGAGAGCCGACCGAAGAAGAGGAAAACGGAAGAGCCCACATAATATTGTGTGAAGAGCAATCGAGTTCTCGTGATCATCCTGAACATATTCCAAATTCCTGCTTCAAGCCGACCGAAGAAGAGGAAAACGAAAGAGCCCACATAATATTGTGTGAAGAGCAGTCGAGTTCTCGCGATCATCCTGAACAAATTCCAAATTCCTGCTTCAAGCCGACCGAAGAAGAGGAAAACGAAAGAGCCCACATAATATTGTGTGAAGAGCAGTCGAGTTATCGCGATCATCCTGAACAAATTCCAAATTCCTGCTTAAACTTACAGGAGGCACATCATTTTCCCAGCCACATTCCCAGCAATGATGCAAACCAGCTGCCAGGAATATGCTGCACACAAATGAGTGAACGAGCAGAAAATCTGAAGACTCTTCTGAGAAAATACAGTACTCATGGAATGACAGGATATAAAAGGTCAGAGGTTTTCTCCTTGTGGGAAGCAAACTGATGCAAGTGCAGATAAATAACTTGAAGACGAGCTGCACTACTAGAATATTGTAATATTCTGTTTTTAATATTGTTTTTAATCTTTAGCCGCGTCGCATTATGAACGCTGGCTCCAAGAGAGCTCTGCGTTCTTCTTCTTCTTGTTCTTCTTGTGAAGACAAAACCTTTAACGCAGTTCTTGGACACATTTGTCCTTGTTTGTATACCTTGTTGAGGCTCGTATGAGAGCGAACACACAACGCACAGCAATGGGGGCATGAGACAAGACAGGCATGAGACAAGAGGGGCAGGAGTGGGAAGGACAAAACATTGGGGAACTGGGATATTAGGAGTTATGTGGAAGGGAGAGGGATGGGGTGGGGAACATGGTGACATTACAAGGATTTTCAGAAGGAAAAGCAAGGAATTGAAGGAGGTGGGCTTGGGCGGATTATCGGGGGTGGAAAAGATCGAGGATTTGGATGGGGGATGATAAGGTGGTGATGAACAGCTGTTTAGAAGGCCTGGAGGGAAGAATGGGATTGAATAGAGTGAGGGAGTTTATTCCAACGGCAGGAAAAAGAGGAATGAAAGAGTGAAGGTGAGCAGTGATTTGTCATTTTGGTGGTTTTACCAGAAGGGGGTTTTGGCGAACCATGAGCGCCCTGCGGAAATGCGGTGGGGACAAATCGCAGAGAGAGAGAGCAGGGGGGGGGGGTGTGAGGCTGGAGAGGAGACGGTAGAAGACAGAAAGACCACCGACCAACCTGCGGTGAGAGAGTGACACCCAAAGACTCAGCCTCATCATGGGAGATGCCAATGATCTGAAATGCCTTGGTTTCCACAGCGTGAAGCCGAGAAAGGTGGGAGGCAGGAGCACCAGCCCAGAGGGGAGAGCAGTACTCCATCAGGTTGTGGACGAAAGCTTTGTAAGTGGTCAGGAGCTCAGGTGGGCTGAGGAAGGACTTTGCACGACGGAGGATTCCCAGTCGGCGACTGGCTTTGGAGGCGAGGTTTGAAATGTGGCTTTCCCAGGAAAGGTCATGGCAGATAGTGAGACCAAGAAGCTTGAAAGAAAACTTCTTCCAGAAGATTGTTGAAAAAGTGGATGGGGGGGGGGGGTTCGAAACTGTCCTTTCGGAGAGACATAGTGAGAGTGTGAGATTTGTCCGGATTGAAAGACATGTTCCACATGTTGAACTAGTTTGTGATTTTACCCAGATCTGCAGTGAGCGAAGAAGCTGCTGCATGCCGGTCTGAGGGATGAGAGATGGTACGGCATAGGGTGGAGTCATCAAAGAGATAAAGAGGATTTTCCAGAGAGTCGGATAGATCATTGATGAAAACTAGAAGAAGAACAGGACCCAGAATGTTACCTTGAGGAACTCCAGCCTGGACAGGAAGAGGGGATGAAAGAACTCCATTTAGGGCCAGACGTTGACTGTGACAGGAGAGGAAGTCTGCGAGCCATGAATGGAGATGGCCTTGGATATCATAGGGAGAGAGTGTGGTGAGCAGGGCAGGGTGCCAGACCGTGTCAAAAGTACGCAATATGTCGAGGGATATGGCTCTGATTTCATGTCCGGCTTTGAGGACCTCCATCCATTGTTGGGAGAGCAGAAGCAGCATATCCAGGGTAGAGTGACCTGGTCTGAAACCAACTTGAAGATACAAAATCAAGCCATTGGAGAAGAGGAAGGATTTCATGTCTGAAGCAATGATGGATTCCATAACCATGCTGATGATTGGCAGAAGGCTGATTGGTCTGTAGTTGCAGGGATTTGTTTTTGTACCTTTTTATGCAGGGCAGTAATGTTTGTTGATTTTCAAGCAGATGACAGATGACCTTGAGCAAATGAGAGGGTGAATAGAACAGAGAGAAGGTGAGCAAGAGCAGAAGAGCAGGTTTTTAGGACACGTGGGCTGATGCCGTCTGGACCGGTTGCAGAATCCGAGTTGAGGTTTGACAGCAAGCTCTCCACCTTGTCAGGAGCAAAGGATACGGAGTCCAGGGACAGTTGGGTGCGACTGCGTAAGGTGGGTCGAGAAAGCAATGGGTTTTGGACACAAGATTTAGCTGCAAACACCGAGTTTAGGCATTCAGCCTTTTCACCTGCGGTATCAGCAGTGCGGCCATTTGAGGTAAGGGAAGGGATGGAGGGCGAACAAACACCAGAAACAAATTTGATTAGATGCCACCAGAATTTTGAGGAGGGTGAGAGGTTTGAAAGTTCGGACTTGAGATTAGAAAGATGTTGTTTTCTGGCTCTCCTGAGGGTAGATACACACTTGTTCCGAGCTTTATGGAAGGAACTGAGATTACCCTCAGTTGGGTTTGCTTTCCATGAGGCAAAGGCAAGTTGTTTTCAGGACACCTGCCTCGCCACAAGCTTCAGTGAACCAAGGGTGGGAAGAAGGGTAGGGCAACTGAAGACGAGAGCGGATAAATCTGTGCATGAGGGAGAGCAAGTTTCTTTGAAAGATTTCCCAGGATGAGTTGATGTTGGAGAAAGTAGCAACAGGAGACGAGTCTATAAGTTTGATGGCTGCTTGGAGACCCTGCCAGTCGGCTTGAGTGAAACGCCAGACTCGACGGCGGTGAGGTGGTTCTCTGATAATAGCCAGAGAGATGTCCACTTTGACAAGGACGTGGTCAGAAGAACCGATTGGAGCGAAGGAAGAGCAGCAGATATTGTCAGGGAAATTTGTCAAAATCAGATCCAGAAGAGATGGGGTACCACTCATTGAGATCAGTGTTGGGAAGTTGACCGATTGAGTCAGCCCCAATGAGTCGCAGAAAGCTTTTGCCGAAGTGCCATGACAGGTGAAGAGGTACCCACACCTAGCCAACTGGCATGATGACAATTGAAGTCACCACATATGAGGATAGGAAGAGAGAGTTTGGATGAGAAGATAGAAGTTGGTCCATGTTTTCGGATCGTGAGGTGTAGATTGAGTCATCACTGTTTGGTGGACGGTACAGTACACATATAAACATGAGGTGGGAGTGGAGGGGAAGCTGTAGCCAGAGGTATTCCTGGGGGTGTGGGGGACTGAGGGCAGTGCAAGGAGAGTGAGGAATAGAGTCTTTGATGAAGAGAGCAACTCCTCCATCAGGACGATCCTCAGGTCTGTCATACCAGAGGAGGGAGTAACCGGGGAGAGATACTTGGGAGTCAGACATGTCTTGGGGGAGGAAAGTTTCTGCAAGGCAGATTATGGCTGGTTTGTCAGTGGCAACCTGTTTGGAAAGATCTGAAAGGTTTGAGTGAAGGCCCTGGATATTTGAGGTCCACACTGTTAATGAAGAGGGAGGGGAGGAGGCTTTGGGTGCAGGGGTGGGAGGGGAGGGGAGGGTAGGACAAGGGATGAGGGGGAGGTAAGGGGGTTGATGAAGGAGTGTGGGGGGTTGCAGAATGCCTCGGGGAGGGGGCCGGATGAGGAGGAGAAAAGGCTCTGTGGTGCTGGGGGAGAGGATGGACAAGAGAGGGGACAGAAGGCGGTTGAGGATTTGAGGAGGTGGAGTGAAGAGATGGAGGTGAGAGGGCAGTGGAAGGAGGCAGCTTTGTGGATGAGAGGAGGGGGCAACTTTGAGAAGGGTGAGTGAGGGGGTGAATGGTGAGAGGGGAGAATTGAGGGAGAGAGGTGAGGGGGGAGTTTTTGAGAGAGGTGAGAGGGAGGCTTGGAAGGAGAAGAGTGTGATGGTTGCTTTGTGGGGGAGGGGTGAAAGGGGTGAGTTGGCACTGAAATTGGAAAAAAAGAATGGTTGATGGAAAGCGACATTCATAGCAAACTTTTTTTTTTTAGTTTTAGGTCAGAGATGCAATTAAACACGTTTCTTGATGGATGCAATAAAGACAAATTCAGAGAATGGAGAGAAGAAATGCTGCAACAGTTGGATTTTTTTTAGGCAAGGTATGAAGGAAAGGTCGAATTGAGAGCAGTCTGTTTAAATAGCAGAAGAGTCGTGCATTATGATACAGCAAAGAGTACCACATGTGTGAAAGAGGAAGATGAAGCATTATAAGAGATCTTTTTATTGTTATTATTATTATAATTATTATTACTAGTGCGGGCCTGTAGGTGCGTGTCAGTATGTGCAGCCCTCTCTCGCCTCCTC
The DNA here is from genome assembly GCF_056783735.1 of Eptatretus burgeri. Lineage (NCBI taxonomy): Eukaryota > Metazoa > Chordata > Myxini > Myxiniformes > Myxinidae > Eptatretus > Eptatretus burgeri. The sequence continues at coordinate 21,069,258 of NC_140962.1, read as the reverse complement.
TCTGATCCCCCCCGCTCGCATGCCCCAGTAAGCCATAATTATCAAATTTTACCTGAAAAGTGGGCAAATTTGCTGGCCATTTTGATTTTTTTGCATTTTACCAACCTAAGACATCATCCTACATTAAAAATTTCAACGGATGCGTGATCAGCGTGAAAACTGGCCATAAAAAACACTCCTTTCAACGGGACAACAGAGAAGAAGTCGATGTGTGCCCAACCCCAGTAACATGTCGGTGAGAAAATAAACAGTTAAAACAGGACAGATGATGACCGGAAACTTAAATTTGAGATCGTCAGCAGAGAGCCCTGAAGGAGACCTGCCGACGCTCCAAACCCAGAACCAGAAGTACGAAATGTACGAAAATGGAGATCTCAAAGCAAATATCAGGATATACAATGCCGTTTTTGTACTAGTAATGTTGTATGGAACCAAATGGTAGACTGTGAGAAATACGACAAAGGACAAGCTAGATCATCTTACAGGCAATGCTTAAGAATATTCCTTGGTTATTTTGTTGGTCCAGTTTACCCCCACCGAATAGTCAAGAAAGCAGATGGAATTTATTTTTTCAGACTCAAAATAGGGTGGAGGGACTGTGAGATGACAGAAGCAGGATGAGTCAGAGATTGAAGGCTTGTTCTGGTACAACATTGGAAAATGAGTGAAGTTTTCAATGGACTGGGATGCACTGGTATGTTAACCGATGCATTTCACTGATTCTTGTGCAACACCAACCTACCTTTACCATCTGGAAATGGTGGCACTGACAGAGACAACAGCAGAAGTTGCAGGTCTGCAAGAACATCTGGGTTAGGTGGATTGCAGAAGTGAAGAGGGTAAATGGAAGGAGAGTTGATGAACTGAGGAAGGAGATTGGTGTGCAGATGAGCTTTATGGGAAGATTGGTTAAAAAAAAAAGATGGCTGAAATGGGCTGGACACTTGGTGTGGGTGGAAGAAGAGACAATCGCCAAGAAAGTGGATAGAATGATGGAGTGAAGAATGAGGAAAAGAGGTAGGCCATGGCTGAGGTGGGAAGATTGTGTGAGGAGGGATATCAATAAGGTGGGGTGGTTGGTTTGAATGACACAGCAGACTATCGCAGGGTTAAGGGGTGGTCGTGAATGGAGCATGCTCCCAAAACCCCTCCAGTAAACAGTGATTTTACACATTACTGTACTTTCCTTTTTTCATAAATTCTGCAGTTTCATCCATGCATTGAGTGAATGTTGATAAAGTCTAATTTGGTAACATGACCACCTAAATTGTAAAAAGGGGTCATCAATCATCATGGATCATTTTTCATTTGGTTGTAGGGGCTCTAAAATGCATGATGTATTCCTGTGACAGTTGAAATAACTGCCAGTGTTGACTTGATCTCAGGTGAGCAGAAGCCAATGGGATGGAAAAATCCTGATAGAGATGTGGGGATTGGGCAAAGCCGTCGATCGCGATTGCAAAGTGGGGTGGAGGGTGGGGGGATGGGGTCATTCGAATGCATATGTTTTGTGCTGCCTTTTCTGGGAAAATTGTTTTTGTGGGATTGGGGAGGGGGGGAGGGGGGTGTCCAAAATTAATTTATTTTGTCTACTCTGCAGTCCAAAAAAGAAAAATAGGAACAAAACAAAAAAACAACAAAAAGAGCAATCAAAAATTGCAGTCCCTCAGAGACTAGTTGTGTACTGGAGTGTTGTGTAATTAATAAGGGACATTACTAGAACATGCCATTTTATAACTGCTGGCAGTGATGACTGGGTACAAAGATGTCCCACTTTGATGTAACCCCGCTTTAATCGGACACGTGACCCTGACCCATGACGTTTATTATATTCAATTGAATTCAGAATGGGATTAAAATAAATTCAAATGAAATGTAAGATAAGACTAAATAGGCCTAAATAGGTCAGAAGGAACCTGAACAAGCAAAAAGTAAAGATGGGGTCATCAGGAGGAACCTGGATAGAATTCTCATTTCACCTGCTACTCCTCTACTCTCATACACATTCTGGCACAGCCAAGTGAGGCTTATTCAAAAAAAACAAAGAACCCAGATCAAAAAAATAAAAAATTCTGCCTGCCAGACCATGCACCTGATCAGGTTGAAGTTTAAAACATATATTCCCCATCATAATTGTGAAGTTTCACGTTGATCAATGAAGCAGTTTAAGAGAATATTTTTTAAAGATTTTTCACTCGATCCAATATGACTGCCAGCTCATGTGACTTATCAATGATTTGTGAATACCCTGGTATCACCCAATGTTTAGGAAACATTTCTGTGAAGTTTCCCCTCAATCTGTCCAGCCATTCTGGAGATTTTTTTTAATCGTTTTTAGGATAAATCCAAGATGGCTGCCAAACCATGTGACCAATGACCATGTGTGAACGTTTTGTTCCTCAGATAGGCAGTCATACTTGTAAAGTTTCACCTCTATCTGTTCAGCCATTTCAGAGAAGTTTTTGAAGGTTTGAAAAAGACAAAAAAAACAAAACATTATGGCTGCCAAATCACATGACTGATATCAGCAACTTTTTTTTTTTTCTGTGGATGCATCTATCCCTATATGACCCTCAACATTTTTCATACTGATCAGATGTAGCGTTCTACATATGCAATTATGACATCATAATGAAGGCACCTATGACATCAGTAATAAAAATTACACATTCCCATGAATACTTGTCATGTGCCAAGTTTCAATTTTTTTCCTTGGTATGGTTTTGGAGATGCAGAGATCCAATTTTTATTTTCCTTTTTTTTCAAACATGGCTGCCATACCACATGACCTATGACATCATTATCATTTAAACATTCTACATGAATAGTCGCTCTTATGGTGAAAATTGTCACAATCTGACAAGCGGTTGCAGAGAAAAACACTCCTGTTTTGTGCAGACAAACAAACAAACAGACCCAAACCTTCTCCTCTGGCGAGGGTAACAATGACCGAAATCCAATTACATGAGCAGGTGGTATGTCACAAACAACACACCAAGCTGCTAACGTTTATGTAACATGGGAAAAGTAAATAGAACATCGGAATTCCTCTGCATCTCTTGCAGTTGAGCCTAAAGCAACATAATTTTGATGGCGTCTAAAGTAATTATGAAAATAATGTCTGAAATGTAAAATTAAGGTTTAAATGATCAAGGTAGAAGGCCTGTTATACACTCTCCCACCAGTGGCGCTGCACTGTACACATTTACATGGAGGATTTTCAGACCCCCCCCCCCCCCCCCAACATTTAAAACTCCAGAAGAGAGGTCAAACCAAAGTAATTAATTGCTCATTCAAATTTTCATAAAATGTATTTAAACATTCAAGTAAAAAGTTTGGTGTTTCTACCATGCATTAGATCCTAAAAAAAGCTATTTATATCCTTTATACTTTTAAAAACTCCAAGCCTGGTGTTGGCTTAGTGGTTAGGGTGGCGGCTTGGGATCCAAGGGTCCTGAGTTCAAGCCCCGTTGGCTGCTGAATTAACACCAGGGGGTTGACTCAGCCTGTCATCCTTCCGAGGTCGGCGAAATGAGTGCCAGTGTACTGGTCCCGGTGTATGCCCCGGTTAGAATAGGTGTACCATATCCCTGTGTGTCGTAAGAGGCGACCAGGGTTGGCGTCAGGAAGAGCATCCGGCCATAAAACATTGCCTCAAGAAAAAGCCAAACCCCTGCACAGCAGGGAAAAATGGCTGTAAAAACGGTCATTTTTATATTTTTAAAAACTCCAAAGCAAAAGAGAAGAAAAAGTTAAAGTAGGCCTCCATGTTTCTGACAGCATACGCCACCCATGGACAGGAGAAAGCTCTTTTAGGAGCCAATACATGGTGTAAACCATAAACATTTTACTTTAATGGTATTCCACCATGGAAGCTTTTATATGGCACCTGTATCAAAACAATCACAAGGAAAACTGCTTGGCAACCCTTTGAGGAGACATTTTTTGTTTTTTGCCCAAAAAAACTAGGGGAGGTGACGATCTATATGCTGTGCCCCTCTTCCAAAAAGTGGAGGTGACATCTCCCCCCCCACCATCCCCCACTGATTGATGCCCATGATGTTGGGGGAGGGGTGATGGGGTTCATTAGCAAGAACTGTGTGCTGTGGCTTGCATTACAATTTTTTTTTTTAAGTCCCAATTTGAATATTTGGGTGGTTTTGCAATGGAATCATTAAAAAAATAGATTAACTTTGCTTAATTACTAAGTATTACTATTCCATTGCTTAGATTGTGCACCTTTTATTTCAGAATTTTTTTAATCTCTTCCTATGTGCCCACTTCTCTTCAACCCAGTGAAACCCATTCCCATATGCTCCTTGGAAGGTGGACAACCCAAGATCAACGAGGATGTGAAAATGAAATGCATTGCAGATACTGGAACCCCAGAAATATCTTACACCTGGACCCGGTTGATCCCCAAATCACCAATTGAAAATGCAAATGGTACTGGAGAAGTGTACTGTATGTGCATATGTTAGACAAGGATACCACAGTTTTCCTTTAAGGCCTCAAAGAGGTTATTTGATTGTCCATTTCATTTGCATAAGATAGTCTTTTAACTGCTTTGTATATTTTGCCATTCAAGTTTATTGAAGAAGTTTTACTTTGCTCCATCTACCCCTTGAATGCAGTCCTTGGGGAATTGTGGATGAAGAATGTGACACTGGATGACAGTGGACTCTACCAGTGCAATGCATCCAACAGGATAGGCAGCAATGGGTGCACTGTCCTCCTCTCGGTGATACCAAAGGAAGGTGATTGAGCAAACAAAAAGTGATATATACTGTGTGTATATGAGGCGCCACGAGGAGGAGTGATGTAAGGGACACATCGGCCATTTTGGAGTTAATGCCATATAGCACGATTTTAACCCTTCCCCTATCATCCGAGCCTATCATCATCATATCATGAAGAAATGTCACTTACACCACTCCTCTTCGTGGGGCCTCATATGTGTGTGCATATAATTATATATATTGTATATATTATGGCATTTGTACAAGGTGAAAATTGGAAGACAACAATTTGGTGGATGGGAGTTGTTTTTTCTGGGGGGGGGGGCTTCTTTTCCATGAAGGGACCTTAAAGTTTTGACCATTGTGTCCCGATAGAACTTAAACTCTAAAGGTTGTGGGAATAACACTTAATGCAAAGTAATGTATGTGTTTGGTTGTTATCTCCATATGTATGTTTCAGAATGTAGAACTAAGCTCTCCCAGGTGTGTGTGTGTGTGTGTGTGTGTGTGTGTGTGTGTGTGTGTGTGTGTGTGTGTGTGTGTGTGTGTGTGTGTGT
>NC_140962.1:21038962-21043962 GCF_056783735.1 Eptatretus burgeri | reverse complement strand
CTTGAAGTTGGACACATGTTTTCTCGCTCTCCTGAGGGTGGACACACCTGTCATGGGCTTACTGGAGTGATCTGAGGTTGCTTTTGTTCAGATTTTCCTCCCAGGAAGAGAGGGTTCGTTGTGTCAAAGCATTTGCCTCACCACAGGATTCAGTGTCAGTGTCATGTATCATGGACATGAAGAAGCATAGGATAACTGTGCATAAGAGAGCAGGTTTTTGTGGAAGAATTCCCATGCTGCATTAATATCAGGGGTGGCAGATATACGAGACCAGTCCTTAAGTGTGATGGCTGTTTGTGGTCCCTGCCCTTCAACCTGAGTGACCTTCCAGACTTGTCAGTGCTGAGCTGGCTCTGAAAATAGCCAGAGATGTTAATGTTCACAACCACATGATTGACTAACCAAATGGAGCAGAGGAAGAACAGGAGACCTCAGCAGAAACGTTGGTCATTAAGAAGTCCAGATGAGAGGATTATCCATTTGCAGAAATTTGGATTGGAAAGTTCACAGATTGAAGCAAGCCCATGGTGTCACAGAAGTCCTTTACTGCTGAGAGGTACCAAGAAAGCCGATTGGCGCAGAGACTTTTGAAATCGCCACTTTTGAGGAAGAGAGCATTGATACGAGTGGTTTGAATGTGGTCCACTTTGGCTGAGAGATGTAAATGGAGGAGTCATTGCTCGGACGGGACAAAACACATGCAAATAAGAGGCAGGAACAGAGGGGAAGTCGCAGCCAAAGGTTGTCCTTGGGGGTTGAAATGTAAGAGGAGCACACAGACAGTGTAAATTGGAACTTGTGATACAAGTTGTAACTCCGTTCCCAGGAAAGTGGTTCAGGCTCGTCAAAGTGGAGAATACGATAACCAGGGAGAGACATTAAGAAGTCGAGGAAGACCCATGGGAAGAAGGATTCTCTTTAGCAGATAATGTCTGGTTTATCAACTCGCTGTAGCCTGGTTGAAGAGATCTGTCAGGTGAGAGCAGAGGGGACTTGGAGAGGAGGTGGCGGGGGGGGGGGGGAGTGGAGCAAGGGGAGGATACGAAAAGGTGTGTTGGGGAGGATGCTTAGAGGAGTGGGGCAAGAGTTAAATGGGATGAGTGGGTGATGAGGGAAATGAGAGGGGATGGGTGATGAGGGAAATGAGAGGGGATGGGTGGTTTGCTGTGATGCACATTGCTCTGAAATTGAGTATTGATCATCTGCTTGTCCTGTGTTGATGCCATCCCAGGTTTTGTACACAAATGTGTTCCCTTTAATTGACAAGGATGGGAACAAGCCGCCCTCTGAAAGAGTGGATTACGTATCAATTGGCAAGTCGGATGAAGACGTCTAGGTCTGGGCACTGGAGTGTTTTTCTACTTCATTTAATTTGTTCCAACAGGGTGTAAGGTTGTTTTTCTATTGCATTTTAAAGCACTAATTATGGAATTGTACTTTTTATGAGCTTGTAATTCTGTGATGAAGTTCAAAGCAAACAAGTTGAAAATCTGCAGAATAACCTAACCCTGTTGAATAACCTAAAAGCCAAAGTTGTCCTGAACGAGGGAAATGGTAAAAAATGACTTGTTTGATAACACTAAAGCCGAGTTGGGTTAAAGTCTGATTTCAAAACACTGCTTATAAATACAATTTGAAGGGAATTAAATGATTTTTAAATAAATTCAATTTCTTTTTTTTTTTGAACTGAAATATTTTTTTTCCTTCACTTCAAGTAATACAAGCTGTCTGAGTGTATTGTCTGTGCCTGAATGTATTTTGTGTCACGAAAATAAAGGTATTTTGTCGGGTTTGTGGCAAAAATGGTCACTCTTTTGTGAAGATGGTGGAGAGGCGTTCGGTTGGTGAATGCTTGTGAGAAAGGGATCGATTTGTGATTTTGACCTGCTAGTTGCATCATTACTGAGCTGTGGCTTTGTAAATTATTCTCGGCACATTAGGACAGAGTGCTGGTGAGGATTACTGACTCTTTTGAAATGTGCACTTGGATATTTAATCCCCACCAGGTCATGCTGGCGGACCGATGCCGAGCTCAACTTCAATTTGAGGGACAAAACTTGCTGATTAAATTATGGCCCACATGCATTGGATTGTTTAATTGTATTTTTAATCGAGGTTAATATTTTAATCAAGTTATTTGAGAAAGTATCCTGGTAATATTTTACATCCAAAAATAATTGAATATCTGTAAATCCTTTTTTTAATTGTTATTTTTATTTTTTCTTTACATGGTCGAGGCTTGTGAAAGCTAGTACTCGTACAATGAATGGATGAGGATACAACAAGATACAATGAACCATTCAGAGAGTGGAGAAACACCAATAGCAGAGTTGAACACCAAGATAGAGACAGACTTGTACAAACGATGGGTGTGGGGAGGGGAGGAATGGGATGGACAAGATGGATACCAGAGGGAAAACTGGAAATTTGGAAGGAGGGGGGTTAATGATGTTAATAAAGATCATGGTTTTGAATGGGGATGATCTGAGAGGGTGGAGAACAGCTGTCTTGAAGACCTGGAGGGAAGAATGAGATTGAAAAGAATGTGGAAGTTGGAATGAGTGCAAGTGAGCAGTGATCCTAGATTTAGGTAGTTCCACCAGAAGGGGGTTGATTGTGGGGAGGGTGCAGGCTGTAGGTGAACAAAGCATGGAAAGAGCAGAGGGTGCAAGAACAGAAAGGAGTCAGTATATGACAGAGATAGACCACCGACCTGTCTGTGATGGTAAAGTGACATACCCATTGACTCGGCTTCATTGCAGGATATTCCAATGATTTTGAAAGCCTTGCTTTCCACGGCATCAAGCTGAGCAAGTTGTGAGGTAGGGGAGCCAGCCTCGAGGGGAGAGCAGAACTCCGTCAAGCTGCAGATGAAGGCCTTGTAGGTGGATAGAAGTTCAGATGTGCGAAGGAAGGATTTTGTATGACAGAGGATGCTCAGTTACTTCCCTGAATACAAGACATAAAGGGCATAAAAAACAAACAAGTGCAGTCCAAGGTGACCTCACACATTACAAAAGGCACAAACTCTGTCTTACCCACAAATGTCAGGAGAAATTAATTATCTCTGATCACCTAATCAATCATCCCCAGGTGAAGGTTGGATTTTATAAGAAAAATTGTCAAATGCAGAAAGAGCTTAAGATTGGGAAATGGTAAAGATCTTGTCAATAACAGTTCCTCATCACTTGTCGGACAAATATATGTTCAGAAGCAAAGTATAAAGACACAGGCAAACAATTAATGGCATGAACTCGGATTCCATGTATTTTACAACAAATAGGATAGAGCAGACCTATTCTCAGATGGTTGCTCAGCTGAAATGCAGGGACTTCCTCAGGCCCATCCATAATCAAAAGTGAGTGCAGATGATGCATTTCACTCAGTGACACTTTTTTTGTATACATTATCGAGGCTCGTGGAAGAGCGAGAGCAGCATGGAAGGGAATAAAATGGAAAGGGGGAAACACCAACAGCAGAGTAGAAATGAGAGTGAGATCAAGGGTAGTGGAGAACGACACATGGGGGAGAACAAGCTGCACACAAGCTGAATGAAACACAGCAGAAGAGGAATGGGGAAAGTGGGGATGAAACAGAAATTAAAACGAATCAACCAACAACTAACTAATGGAAAGAGGTGAGGGAGAATGGGGCAAAAAAAAATCACAATAACTTGGAAAAATAGGACCACTGGATCTGTAGCTTATCTTGGTCCTGGCCTAATGTTGTACCCCAAACTTGTAACATTCTGACTGGTGGGTATGGAGAAGAAGATTTTTGAAATAATTTATATCTGCCATTTTGACACACGAAAAGTCACGTGACCGGAACGAGCTTTGCAATCCGCTTTAACAGGCAGGAGCAGAATGTTGCTTCCAAATTTGAGCCGGATTGGCTCAGCGGTTTGGCCGGAGAAGTTGAAATAGTAGACGGATGGACGAATGGTGCATAATGACAATACCTTATCTGGAATTCCAATTCCAGATAAGCTAAAAAGAGGGTGCTTCAGAATGGGGTTATCTTGAGGTGGAAGAGTTCATTAGTATGGATGGGGTACTGGTAAAACGCTACCTTTAAGCCATGGATGGAAGAATGGAATTGAACAGATTGGGGGGTTGGTTCCACAGGGGAAAGAAAATCGGAATAAATTAATGGAGGTGAGCAGTGAGCTTGGATTTTAGCAGTTCAACAGGAAGAGGATGACTGGCAGACTGTGTGTGCCCTACAAAAACTTGTGAGGGACAGAGGCAAGAGGGAGCAGAGTGTAAAACCAAAAAAGGAGTGGTAGAATAGAGAGGCCACCAACTTGTCTGCGATGTGAGTAACAGGCACAACTTTGTAGCGAGAGATCCCAATGCTCTTGACGGCAAGGAGAGAGGCAAGCGTACCAGCCCAAAGGTGAGAGCAGGACTCTAAGCTGCAAATGAAGGCCTTGCAAGTTGTCAAATGTTCAGATTGGCCCAGGAAAGACCTTGCACGATGAAGGTCGTCAATCAGCAGCTTGTTTTGGAAGCCATCTTAGAAATATGGTCAATCCAAAAAAGATTAGTCTTCGAAATATGGTTACACATGTTATATGCCTTGTTTGAAAATACAAGAAAACTACAACGGAACTCGGTGGAGCACATACCCCTGCAAGGCTGCACAGTTTACGTTTTGTATCCCAATGATAGGCTGGATCTAGATGCAGACCTCCAAAATCTAATCCGCTTGTTCTTCTCACCTAACCACCTCATCCACCTAGTTTTGTTATAACTCGTCCCCAAGTTTTTTAAATATTGTGCTCTCCATACTTTTCATCCAAAACTCTCAATGGTAAAGAATCACTTTAAAAATTACATTTTTATACCTGGATCCTGATGCGGATCTTCACCAAAATCGAATTGATTCTTCCTTGTCACACACCCGAACCTGTCCAAGTTTTGTCCGGATCTGTCCACAACTTTTTGAGATATCTTGCTCACAGACAACCAGACAGGGGTGAAAACATAACCTCAATC
>NC_140962.1:21016462-21023962 GCF_056783735.1 Eptatretus burgeri | reverse complement strand
CGTACATGTCGTGTGCGTATAAGTTGCGCACTGTGTGTGTGCATAATTAATGTGTATGTAATATGTATGTATTATGTATGTAATATACGCTTGTGTGTGCATATGACATATGCATATATATATACATACATGTATACATACATATAATATATGCATATAATACATATTATATATGAGTGCACATCATACATATATGTCATACATGTATGTGTATAATAATACATCGTGTTGTGTGTCGTACGTATGCATGTGTGTGTGATAACGTGTGTGTGTGTGTAATGCGTAATAATAATGGTATCTGTGTGTGCGTAATAATGTAGTAATAATGTGTGTGTGCGTATGATGTAATATGTGTGTAATAATAACCGTGTAATAATGCGTATGTAATATGTGTGCGTACATGTCGTGTCATGCGTATGTGTACATTTTTGTACATTAATGTGTGGCATGTGTGTGTGTGTGTGTGTGATCTGTGTGCGTGTGTCTGTAATGCGCGCATGTAATAATGTGCGTGTGCGTGTGTGTGTGTGCGTAATGTATGCCGTGTGTGTGATGTGTGTGTGCGTAATGCGTGTGCGTAGTGATGTGCGTATGTGTGCGTGTGTGTGTGTTAATTTGTGTGTGTGCGTGTCGATCTGTGTGTCGCGTGCGTGTGTGTGTGTGTCGTAATGTCTGCGTATGTGTGTGTGTGTGATGCGTGTGTGTGCGTAATACATGCGTAATGCGTATGTCGTGTGTGTGTGCGTGTGTGTATGTCGTATGTCATGCGTGTCGTGTGCGTATGTGCATTGTGTGTGCGCGTGTGTGTGTGTGTGCGTGTGTATCGTGCGTAATGCGTGCGTGTGTGTGTGCGTGTGTGCGTATGCGTGTGTGTGTGCGTGATGTGTGTGTGTGTGTGTGTGGCTGATGCGTATGTATGTACGTATCGTATGTGTGCGCGTGTTAATGTGTGTGCGCGTGTGTGTCGTGTGTGTGCTGCGTGTGTGTGCGTAGTAATGTGTGTGTGTGTGCGTGTGTGTGCGTGTGTGTGTGTGTGCGTGTGCTGATATTGATAGCATTGTGTGTGATAGCGTGTGTGTGATAATGCGTGATGATGTGTGCGTCGATGATGATGTGTGTGCGTGTGTGTGTGTGTGTGTGTGCGTGTGTGGTAATGTGCGTGCGTATGTGTGTGTGTGTGTGCGTGCGTGGTAATGTGCGTGCGTGTGTGTGTGCCCGTAAATGTGTGTGTGTGCGCGTGCGTGTGTGTGTGTTGCGTACGCGTGTGTGTGTGTAGTGGTAATGTGTGTGTGCGTCTTTATTAAGTAATGCATAATGTGTGTGTAAGCGTACAATAATGCGTGCGTAATCAATGTCGTGCGCATTGTGTGCTGTGCGTGCGTGCGTGTGTGTGTGCGTGCGTAATGCCGTGTGTAAAAAAAAATGTATGTGCATGTGCGTAGAAGTGTGTCGTAATGCGCGTGTGTGTGTGTTAAAAAAGCGTGTGTGTGTGTGTGTGTGTGTGTGTGTGTGTGTGCGTGTGTGTGTGTACGTAAATAATAATGTGTGTGATAATCGTCGTGTGTGTGTCAGTAATGTGTGTGTGGTGTGTGCGCGTGTGTGGCTGTAATGCGCGTGTACGTGTGCGTGTAATAATGCGTGCGCGCGTGTGTGTGTGTGCGTAACGTGTGTAATAATGTGTGTGTGTGTGTGTATATAAATAGTATGTGCGTGATAACGCGTCGCGTGTGCGTATGTGTGTCGCGTGTGCGCGTATGTGTGTGTGCATGTAACGTAATGTAATGCGTGATGTGTGCGTGCTGCGTGTGTGTGTGTGCGTGTGTGTGCGTGTGCGCGTGTGTGCGTGTGTGATGCGTGCGCGTGTCGGTAATCTGTATGTATCACCGTGTAATATATGCGTGTGTGTGCTGTAATACGCAATGTGTCGCGTGTAATAAAATAATAATGTGTGTGCGTGTGTGTGTGTAATGCGCATGCGATAATGTGTGTGTACGTAATATTGTGCGCGTGTGTGTGTGTGCATTGTCAATGTGTGCGTAATGCGTGTGATGTGTGCGCATTAATATTATGTTAGTGTGCGCATTGCGTGTGTGTGTGTCGCGTGTGTAATATGTGTCGCGTGTAATGCGATTAACGTGTGTGTGTGCGATATTAATAACGTATGTGTGTGTGATGTGTGATGCCGTTGAAAGGTGTGTGTGTGCGTGTGTGTGTCAATGTGTGCGCGTGTCGTGTGTGCGTGTCGTGTGTCGTGTGTGTGTACGTAATAATAATAGTGTCACGGTACGCGTGTGCGTGTCGTTTGTGCATGTGTGTGTGTGTGTGTGCGTATGTTTAATATGCGCGTGTGTGTGTACGTAAAGTATGCAATGCGTGTGTGTTAGAAAATACGTGTGTGTGTGCGTGTGTGTGTGTGTGCGTGCGTATCAATGTGTGTGTGTGTGTAATGACGTGTGTCGTATGTGCGTGTCGTGCTGTGCGCTAACGTCGTAATATGATAGTGTGCGTATGCGTGTGTGTGTGTGCGTGTCAATGATGGTAATGTGCGTACAATGCGTGTGTGTGTCCGTGTGTGCGTGTGTGTGTGCGTGTGTCGTAATGTGTGTGCGCATAATATCGTACATGTAAATGTGTGTGATATTAATGTGCGTGCAGTAATGCAATGCGTGTGTGTGTGTATGCGTGTGTGTGCGTAATATTAATAATGTATGTATGCGTATGTATATGCATAGCCGTATATAAGCGTACGTAATATTAGTGATAATGCGTGTGTGTGTGTGTGCGTGCTGTCGTGCGTGTGTTGATGATAATCAAGTGTCATGATAATGATAACGCATTGATATAATGATGTGTGATGCGGTAATATTCGTGTGTGATGATGATGTATGCGTGTGTAATATTGTGTGCGTGTGCAGTACGTGTGTGTGTGTGCGTGCAATGTAATGTGCGTATGTGTGTGCGTGTGTGTGTGTGTGCGTGTGTGTGTGTTGTGCAGCGTGATAATAAGCGTAATGTGTGCCGCCGTGTGTGTGTGTGTCAATGCGCGTGTGTGTGTGCGTAATGTGTGTGTGTGCATGTGTGTGTGTGCGTGTGTGTGCGTGCGTGTGTGTGCGTGCGTGCGTGTGTGTGTGTGTGCGTGCGTGATAATAATGTCCCGCATTAATGGCGTGTGTGTGTGCGCGCTGTCAATAAATGTGTGCCCGCAATGCGTAATGTCAATGCCGTGGCTGTGCGTGTGTGTGTGTGTGTGTGTGCGTGTGCGTGTGTGTGCGTGTGTGTGTGTGTGCGTAATGTGTGTGTGTGTGTGTGTGCGTGTGTGTGTGCGTGTGTGTGTGGCGTGCGCGTGTGTGTGTGTGCGCGTGTGTGTGCGGTGCGTATGTGTGTGTGTGTGTGCGTGTGTGTGTGCGTGCGTGTGTGTGTGTGTGCGTGCGTGTGTGCGTGCGTGTGTGTGCGCGTGTGTGTGCGCGTGTGTGTGTGTGTGCGTGTGGTAATAATGTGTGTGTATGTGCGTGTGTGTGTGATAACGTGTGGCGTGTGTGTGTGCGTAATGTGTGTGTGTGTGTGCGTGTGTGTGTGTGTGCGCGTGTGCGTGTGTGTGTGTGTGTGCGCGTGTGTGTGTGTGTGTACGTGTGTGTAGTGTGTGCGTGTGTGTGTGTGAACGTACGTCAATAATAATGTCCCGGAAGTAGAAAATGTGCGTACGTAATGTACATTGCATTGTAGTGTGTGTGCGCGTGTGTCATGTGTGTACGTAATATGTGTAATAATGTGCGTGTATGTAATAATGTGTGTGTGTGTGTGCGTAATAAATGATGATGTGTAACGTGTGTGTGATAATCGTGTGTGCGTGAAATGATCAACGTTTGCCGTACGTAATAATGTATGTGCATGTGTGTGTGTGTGATACGTCGTAGCTAATAATAATGCGTAATGTGTGTGTGCGTGTGTATGCGTGCGTGTGTGTGCGCGTGTGTGTGTGTGTGTGCGTGTGTCTGCGTGTGTGTGTGTGTGTGTGCGTAATGTCCGTAATAATAATATGTGCGTGTGTGAAAAATGTTGTGTGTAAATGTGTGCGTGTGTTCGTCAAATGTGTGCGTAGTAATGTGTGTGTGTGTGTGTGTGTGTGTGCGTGCGTAATGTGCGTGTGTGTGTGTGCATGTGTGCGTAATGTGATGCGTGTGTGTGTGTGCGTGATGTGCATTGTGTGTGTGATGCGTGTGTGTGTGTGTGTGTGTGTGTGTGCGTGTCAATATGTGTGTGTGCGTGTGTACAATGCATGTGTGTGTGCGTAAATGTGTGTTGTGCGTGTGTCGTGTTAAAATATGCGTTAATAATGTGTGTGCGTGTGTGTCGTAAATGTGCGTGCGTGTCATAATGTAATATGTGTAACAATGGCGCGTGCGTGTGTGCGTGTGTGTGTGTGTGTGTGCGTGTGATAATGTGTGTGTGTGCGCGTGTGTGTGCCGTGCGTGTGTGTGCGCGTGTATGATGTGATAATGTGCGTGTGTGTGTATGTATGCGTATGTGTGTGTGTAATAATAATAATAATGTCGTGCGTGTGTGTGCGTGTGTGCGTGTAATGGTGCGTGTGTGTGCGCAATGCGTGATAATGTGTGCGTGTGTGTGTCAATGTGTGCGTACGTGTAATAATGACGTGTGTAATGTGTGTGTGTGTGCAATAATGTGTGTGTGCGCAATGTGTGTGTGTGTGTGCAGTGGCGTAATGTGTGTTGTAGAAAACACGTATGTGTGCGTGTGTGTGTCAGTAATCGTGTGTGTGTGTGTGTGTGTGTGTGATGATGATGCGTGATAACGTCGATATTGTGTGCGTGTGTGTGTGTGTGTGCGTGTGATATTGATGATGATGATGATGATGATATTGCGTGTGTGTGTGTGTACGTAATGATAATGATGCGTGATGTAATGCGTAATGTGTCCGTGTGTGTGCGTCAGTAATGATGATGGCGTGCGTGTGTGTGCGTGTGTGTGTGTGCGTATGTGTGTGTGTGTGCGTATGTGTATGCGTGTAATGTGTGTCGTGTGTGCGTGATGTGTGCTGTCTGCGTATGTGTGTATTGTGTAATACGTATGTGTGTGTGTGCGTGTGTGCGTGATGTGTGTGTGTGTGTGTGTGTGTGTATATGTCGTGTGCGTAGTGTGTGTGTGCGTAATGTCGTGTGCGTGTGTGTGTGTGTGTACGTAATATTATATTGTGTGTGTGTGTGTGTGTGTGTGTGTGTCGTACGTGTGCGTGTGTCAATGTGTGTGCGTGTGTGTGTGCGTATCGTAATGCGTGTGTGTGTGTGCGTGTGTGCGTGCGTAAGTGTGCGTATATTAATAATGCGTTGTCATGTCGTGTGCGTGTGTGTGTGCGTGCGTGTGTGTGTGTCGTATGCGTGTGTGATGCGTGTGTGTGTGTGTGCGTATGGTATTGGCGTGTGTGCGTATGTAATGCGTGTGTGTGTGTGTGCGTAACGTCAATGTGTGCGTAAATAATGTGTGCGTGTGTGTGTGCGTAAATGCGTGTGCGTGTGTGTGTGTATGTGCGTGTGTGTGCGTGTGTGTGTATTGTGTGTGTGTCGATGTCAATCAGTATGCAGGTATGTGCGTGTCAGTGTGTGTGCATGTCGTGTGTGATGATGCGTGTGTGTGTGTGTGCGTACGTGCGTGTGTGTGCGTGTGTGTACGTGCGTGTGTGTGTGATACGTGTGTGTGTGTGTGTGCGTGCGTGCGTCGTGTGTGTGCGTGCGTGTGTGTATGATATTAATGCGTGTGTGCATGTGTGGCAATGATATGTGTGTTATTGTGCGTGTGTGTGTGCGTGTTATTAACGCGTGTGTGTGTGCGTAATATGTGTGTGTGTGTGTAATGTGTGTGTGTGTGTGCGTGTGTGTGTGCGTGTGCGTGTGTGTGTGTGTGTGCGCGTGTGTGTGCGTGCGTGTGTCGTGTGCGTACGTGCGTGTGTTAACGTGCATTGTGTGCGTGTGTGTACAATGTGTGTGCGTGCGTACGTCAGTAATGTGTGCGTGCATGTGTGTGCGTACGTACGTGTGTAATGCGTACGTGTGTGTGTGTGTGCGCATTATTAATGTGTGCGCGTGTGTGTCGCCGTGTGTGTGTGTGTGTGTGAAATGCGATATTAATGTGTGTGTGTGTGCGTAGTATGTGCGTGTGTGTGCGTAATGATGTGTGCGCGTATTGATGATGATGATGATGATGCGTGTGTATGTATGCGTAGTATGTGTTATTATTAACGTGTGTGCGTGTGTAGTATTATTGATAATCGTAATGCGTATCGTGTGTGTGCGTGTGTGTGTGCGTAATGCGTGTGTGTGTGCGTGTGTGTGTGTGCGTAACGTGTAGTGTGCATTAATGCGTGTGTGTGCGTAATGCGTACGTGTGTGTGTGTGTGTGTGTGTGTGTGTGTGTGTGTGTGTGTGTGCGTGGCAATGTAATGCGTGTAATGCGGTTTGTGTGTGTGCGCGTGTGTGTGTGCGCGTGTGTGACTGTTAATGACCGCATGTGTGTCTGCGTAGTAATGCGTAGTAATGTGTTAATGTGTGTGCGTGATGCGTAATGGCGTCGTGTGTGTCATCGATACGTGTGTGTGTGTGCGTGTGTGTGTGTGTGTAATGCATTATGTGTGCGTGTGTGTGTGTCGTGTGCGTGTGTGTGTGTGTGCGTATGCGTGGTGTGCGCATGTGTAATGATGATGCGTTATTATTGATGTGTTAACGTGTGTGTCAGTAATGATGATGTGTGTCGTGTTGTGTGCGTGTGTGTGTCTGCGTGTGTGCGTGTGTGTGTGTCAATGGCGTGTGCGCGTATGTGTGTGTGCGTGTGTGTGTGTGTGCGTGTGCGTGCGTGTGTGTGTGTGTGTGTGTGCGTGTCGTGTGTGTGTGTGTGTAAGTAATGTTAATGTGCGTAGTAATGTGCGTAGTATTGTGCGTGTGTGTGCGTGTGTGTAATGTGCGTAGTACGTGTGCGTAGTAATGTGCGCGTGTCAATATTATTAATGTGTGTGTGTGTGATGTAATGTGTATGTGTGTGTGCGTATGCGTGTGTGTGTGTGTGCGTAATGTGTGTGCGTGTGTCAATGGGCGTGTATGTGTGTGTGCGTATGTGTGGCGCGTGTGTGTGTGTGCGTAATACAATGTGTATGTGTGGCGTGTGCGTGTGTGTCGTGCGTGCGTGTGTGTGTGTGCGTGGCGTAATGTGTGTGTGTGCGTGCGATATGTGTGTAATGTGCATGTGTGTGTGTGTATGCGTTTGTGCGTGTGTGTGTGCGTGTGTGATGCGTATGCGTGTAAGTGTGTGTGTGTGTGCGTATGCGTAATATGTGTGTGTAATGCAGCGTGCGTGTTGCGTAATATTACGTAATGCGTATGCGTATGTGTGTATGCATGTGTGTGTGCGTAATGCGTAATGCGTGTCGTAATATTGAAGTAATGTGTGTGCAGTGTGTGTGGTAATATGTATGTGCGTGGTGTAGTGTGCGTG
>NC_140962.1:20993962-21008962 GCF_056783735.1 Eptatretus burgeri | reverse complement strand
CCGGGGTGCCAGCCTGCCACGTGAGCATCGAGGGGGAGTCGCCAGAGAGGGCACTCCCCGTTTTTCCGGAGCTGGTAGGCTCGGAGACAGTGTAGTGCCCGGGGGTGCCATCGTTGGAGAATTGGCAGAAGGTAGTTCCTGTCAAGGGAGCCACGCATCCCAGCCAGGAAACAGTGCAAGGGCACGAGGGAAAACTCGAGGGCAAGGCCCGAAATTTGAGAGGACACCAACACAGGCGACGGGAATCTTGGTTGTTAGAACCAGTAGATTAAGCGAGAGGCGCTTGTTGAAAGCCCCGCGGTAGTTTAAAAGTTAATGGTTAGGGCAAATTAGGAAGTGAACCCCGCCGCCATCCCTTCGCTCTCGTTGTGGGCCACTGGACCCACCTTGGGTTAAGATCACTGAGATCTGAGGAGGCCGTTCTGAGGCTTCATTGGGCCTCGACACAGGACACTAGCTCTCCCTTATTCCCCTCCAGGAAGGGAATGTAGGGGTTGGGAGTAGGCGAGGAGGCAGGATAGGTTAGCCGAACAGAGACGATAAAGGGGGTGAGGGAGACAAATTTATAGAGGGAATAAAAGAAATAAAAATAAAACAAAAAAAAATAAGTTGGGGCTAAATTGGATTTTTGACAAATTAAGGGAGTGGGTATGGACAGAGACAAGCAAAGGCGATAGGTTGGGAGGGAGACAGTAGGGTAGGTCCGAGCCCACCTTCCGAGTGGCCAGCACAACCACACTCCCTCCAGCAACCTCCATTGAACGAGGCAAGAGGCCGGCCAACTTCATCGGCTGGCTGTTTTGCTGCGAGGCCTGTACCAGCTGGGTCGGGCCTGGGGATTCATGGATTCACTGGATCATGGGGTGTGGCACTGCCGGTACCTGTGCGGGAGGACGAAAATCCGAGTCTTCAGGTCCTTGGTACTTCCAGTCTTGCTCTATGGATGCGAGACTTGGACTCTGACCAAGGATCTGAGAAGGAGACTTAATTCCTTTGGTACCAGGTCTCTTCGGAGAATCCTTGGCTATCGCTGGTCGGATTTTTTGTCCAAGGAGTGGTTGCTGAGAGAAACTCGGATGAGATTTGTTACCTGCATAGTCCGTGAGTGTCAGTTGTGGCTGTATGGAAATGTAACTCGTTTTCCTGACGCTGATCCTGCTCACCAGATTCTCTCAGCGGGGGAGTCTCGTGAGTGGAGGAGGCCAGTGGGCCGACCACG
Source organism: Eptatretus burgeri (assembly GCF_056783735.1). Classification (NCBI taxonomy): domain Eukaryota; kingdom Metazoa; phylum Chordata; class Myxini; order Myxiniformes; family Myxinidae; genus Eptatretus; species Eptatretus burgeri. The sequence goes on along the minus strand of NC_140962.1, from coordinate 21,007,743 downwards.
TGCCTCGTGGTTGCAGCAGGTTGACCATCATCTCAAGGAGATGGGGGATGGGCCTGGCATCTGCCTGGGGGATGGCCAGATGGAGGCCCCTGGAGTACCGGCGGAAAGTGGACGCAGCGATGCGCTGTTCTGTCACATGCTCCCATACCTGACCCCCCTACCTGATATAAACTAGGGCAAAACCATTATTATATTTACCCTTATTAAATTCTTTTATTTGTTGTTTACCAATCGTGCTTCCACAAAACTCATTCTCTGTACCAAGTGGATAATATTTTTCCTTACGAGACTGATTTAATTATTCCAGGTCTTCTAGGTCAATTTTAAATGACCAATTATACCCTCGATCATTCATATCATACCCCCATTGTTCTATTCTCATATAAACGATACGCCCTTCTTAGTAAAGATTTATTTAAATTGGAACTGTGAATTCTGTATGACCTGGAAATAAAATCAACACTTCTGTATCTTTGGAATAGACGGCCGTTTTATTTAAGGATATATATTGTGATAAATCACTTAATCTCACCAAGTCATTCGTGGCAGTCGGGCTTGGATAATATATTGATTTATAAGCATTTTTCATATTAATATTTTTTGTTCTACTATATTTCTGTCGTTCAGCCTGTGCCTTTGTGAAATAATTTGATAAATCAATATCCAGTTCTTGGGATACACCAGAGATAGAACCATCTTGACTAACATAAGGCATTTATATTTGATTAAAATAATGTCATAAAATTTTTTATTTTTGTTGAGTTGAAATAACACGTATAGACATAATTGACCACAACACTTGGAATTTAATTCTTTGACTTGAAATGTTTGATAAACACCATTCTGTAAGAATTTTATGACTTCAACAGGTGGTGGAAGACCAAAACTATCAAAATAATATATATCTTGGCAATTAAAAATAAAAACCCAATGACAACCTTCCCCATTATTATCTTCTCGGTTCATAATAATATTCTTTGTACATTTAGACACGTTTGTTAATTCATCTCTCATACATATAACCACATTATGAATTTTTAATTTCATACAATATTTGACAAGTTGTAAATTTGATGTTGTATTCTTTCCAAGTTCTTTAAACCACTCATAAATGCTCATTTAATTATTATAAAGATATAATCCATTACCCCTTTTAGTTAATTTTACACCTGTTTGTGCGATAGAAGAAAGCATATCTCCAACTAACAATCTCGCTTTATCAGGCAAACTTTCAAGTTTTTCAGCAAAATCTACAATTACACCACTTCCACAAATTTGTTTCTCCAACTCTTTGTTAAGTCTTTCCAATTATTTTTAAGTCCGGAGTTGAGCCTTCCTTTCGTTGGCAGTTTTCACCGCTGTTGAAATACCACCGGTCAATGCTCCAACCGCACTTAAACCAGCAAATAAAGGAATTAGAAATGGGAGAAATCCTCCACTCGTCTCTCTTATTGAATATTTTTTTCAACATTGGTTTTGTCATTTTAATTTTAAGTGAGCCAGTGTCGTTCAAGATTTTAACCTGTTCTCTTGTGAGCAAACCATCAATTCTTACTGCTCCTTTTCTCTGAATTGTATTAACGTTAATCGTACAAGGCTTTTGATTTTGAACACAAGATGATAGTTTATGAAGATTGATTTGATTAACATCGACCCCAGTTGGTACTTTGCCACTCATTTATTGAACAAAAAAATTACGTGAGACTAATAATAACACCATTATCTGTATTAACCTGTAATTCTGTTTCTTCCGAAAGCAAACAATATGTATCAACTTCTTCACTCTCTCCTCTTTCAATGTATAGGGAAGTATCCACTCGAGTAGACTTTATAGTTTCCTTTTGAGCACTCAGGTCAAACGCATAGATTGTAGACAAACTTTTAAATGCTGTCATATCCAAAATAGGTTCTTTATTTCCATTACTTTCACACACCTTTTGGTAAGACTTGTATGCATCAGCAAAATCATTTTTTTCCCAATTAATTTCCAATCTATCTCGTGGATAAAATGTTCCATCGAGAGAAACACGAAGTTGTTTCACCTTAGCATTATCACTCAATGCATTATTCTTATCTGTAGCAGTATCACCATCTGTTTTTTTTTAAAATGATCCACAGATATCGTGGCTTTCCTTCCAGAACACCCAAATTCCACGTGTCAGTGGTTTGGTTGAGTTTAACGTGTTGACATCTTCTTTTGGGGGATGATACACTGAGTAGTTTCTCTGAGTTAAGTATTCTGTTCAACATCTCTTCTGTTTTAAGATTAGGAGTATATTCACCAATATAACAACTCATTTCATCAATTACAAATTTATTCTGATCACCAAAAGCACTTGCAACACCAATAAGTAATCTATTTTCATTATCATTCCTTTGTTGTTGAAATGTAATTTTAAGACCATACAGAACTTTATCATGATCACAAAATCCAAATATACTATTATGAATTCCCCGCCCACCAGCGTGCGAGCGACCGCGTTTCACCAATGTAGCAGCCGCGTCGCCCACCGGACGGACAATTCAGTCGTGACCTTCCGGAACCACGCCGAAAACCAGTCACGGGTGTGTTCTTAACGCACACCACGGCCTAGTCCGTATTCCACCCGCGTGCGACAGGGTCAATCGTCGAATTGTCGATATACCTAATTATTCGCGCGGGCAGACTACCGAGAGACTGTACCTCAACGCAGGCCTGCTTGGAAACGAACCGCTTAGCGGTTCGTTCCGTTCTGGGATAACCGAGTGGTGTATTATCATCAGGCCTCCTTGGACCCGATTCTATTATCGGCTAATCAAAAGCCCGCTACCATTCCAAAATGCAATACGGCAGTTCAATGGGGAAAATGACACGACGAACGGGGTACAGTTAAAATAAGCACATTTATTATGCTACACACGTATACAGGTATTATACAAGCAAGGAATTCAAACACGCATGCAGTTTGTTTGCGATGACTGTGAGACAGGGACAACACGCGAGCAAGGCAAAAACACTACAACCGACTATTTTATTACAATGTTCATTCACTTAACAACAGTTCTACTTATCAACACGGCGCCACACCTTTCACACAAAGAAAAGCAAGGAAAAACCACAGGACAGACAAGGGGTAGACTGGACCCGTAGGTCTTTATATCTTGGAGCTTGGTTGACCGAAAGAGCCCCACGAGACCGTGCAGGTTACCTCCACCCTCGTGGTGCCTCGATGGGGCGACCCGCGACATCCCGTCCCCACGGCAGCTAGCGTAGCCGCGGGTGAGCCCAGGCCTTGCCAAGGCGAAGTGATTCGGGCCCCAGCTGGCAACGCTTTGAGAGGAACGAACGGGTCTTTATGCTCTCTTAGAGTTGAGGCTCTTTGTAAGAATCCGTCCGTCCCTCAGCGATGCCCGATCACCTCAGACCGTTTGGCGCTGGCTGGCGCGTTCTCTCCAGCTCCCTCCACGTCCTGTACACGAGCGTGCAGTTCTGTGTGGCACCGCAGGTTCGCTGCGCTCCCCGCTCGCGTCTTCTCCGCTCTCATCAGCCTTCTCCCCCGATTGTGGTCTCCACACATCAGGCTTGGCTCTCCAACCTCTCCAGACTCCACTGACTCCACTGACTCTCCGACTGACTGCGCTTGGCGCTCCGCCCGTGCTTTCATAGGGCTGGTGAGACGCGGTTTGGCCTCTGATCCCTCACCTCTGACTCTGCGCGGCAAGCGGACGTGCGCGAAGACAACGAGCTTGCGTGGTGAGCGGACGTGCGCGAAGACAACGAGCTTGCGCGGCGAGCAGACGTGCGTGAAGACGAGCTTGATCCGCGAGGAACCCCCCCCGCCCCCCGCATCTGCCTGCAGCGATGCCGTTTGATCGGATCTCGCCGCGGCTGGCGCAAAGATGGCATTGTTTTGGAGACGGTGAGGCGATGTTGTGTTGGTTTATTGGGGGGATGTGACTTAGGAGATGGTGAGATGTTGTTGTTGTTGTGAAGGCGGTTGTGGAGAGGGTGGTTAGTGGTTGGTGTTGTGGTTAAAGTGATTGGTGGTTGGTGGTTGGCGGTGGTCAGAAGGCAGTCGTGGTGGTTGAAATGCGGTTGTGGAGAAGGTGATTGTGGTCGTTGGTTGGTGGTGGTGGAGAAGGTGGTTGGTGGTTGTTGGTTGGTGGTCGTGGAGAAGGTGGTCGGTGGTTGCTGGTTGTGGTGGCGGTTGGTCCAAAATAACGACAGCAAAAGAAAAATGGCTACCTCAAAGATCACAGCCCGGATGACACGAATAAACCCCTTTAAACTCCAGTGGGGAAATCAATCTGAACACAGACATAACGATATAACTGATATAGGGACCTTTATGGTGTTCTGTGAATTTCCACAGCCGTAATAATACCTGTAAGTGGAACTGCCACAGTAAAACTATCAACTGCTTTTGCATCATCATTATACATTCCTTTCCTTTGACTATATCCAGGGTCTGTGTTTGTTCCCATTGACATATCAGAAATAAAACCTTTGACAGCCCCCTTTCCCATTCTATCACTGAATGTATATAGTGGAAATTTCATCATTTCAGATACAGCAGAGACATAATCAACTACTTCAACTTCTTGTGTTCCAATGAACAAACAAACACCATCAAACATTTGATATTTGAATGACATTATCACTGTAAAACATCCCATTCGTTTCAATCTTTTTTGAGGAGAAACCCAATTGCTCTCCAAATGAAATATCAATTGTGAAATCAACCTTGTATTTATTTTTAAGTTTAATCGTTGATTTTGAAGTATGTTATTGAATATCTATAACAATATTTTTGGTTCATCACCCTGTTCTTTCATAAGACGAACAATTTCAGAAGATATTTGAGACATCTCATATGCTCCGGGTGAAACTGTTATCGTTTTGTATCCACTTCCCAGATTATAACTAAACTTGTCATTTTTCTCAGTTATATTAAATAAGGTATTATCCATGGACAATAAAGATGCCTCATATTCTTTTGTTGTGTCAAGTTATCGTGGGTGTGGGAATGAAGATGTGGTTGCTTGTGTGAAATTGAAACTAAGGATTGTGCTTCTCATTTCATTTAATATGAGATAAAATGTCTTTATATTAGTATTTATTAATTATTTTCATGTTCATCAATTGGTCTAAAATGGCTGCTTCATGAAAATTGTTATTCCCAGCCTTCTTATTACCTAACAACAATGACAGTCTATTAACTAATTATGATGGGTCATTTGGAAGAAAACCAACACCTGAACCAAGCCTACTTAAAGCCTGAACAATGTGTTTCTCCTCATTCTTCCTACTTTTACCAGAACGACTAACCCCATAATTAACAGAGTCCAGGAGATCAATATATACTTTATCATCATTATTGTTAATATGCAATGGTTTATCAAAATACTTTGATTCATCCCTCACAGTTGAATCTTGTCTTCCATCTTTTGTGAGAAGAAACATTAATCTGGGGGTTAATTTAATCAGGGGTTGAGCAGAACCCAAGAACCTTAATTCATCATTAAATATCAATACCTTTTCTTGAACAAGATGAAATATTGCTGGTTGTTGTGTTGGAATGAGTCCTGCTTTGGTTTTTGATTCCGCTGAATATTCATTGTTTTGAAGAGCATTCACAATATAATCAGGGAGTTGATTAATCTCTTCCAGTTGTTGAAATAATCCTTCATCATCATATTCTAATTCTCCTCTATGCTCTAATTCTTCCTCCATCATTTGACTGAAATATTTTAACATTCGAAGTTTTTAAGGAGTATATTCTATTGTGGGAACTGTGGAAACATCTATAATTTTTTCTTGGGAAGTTTTTTAAAGTGGTTTAAGAAATTTATCTTGTTTTCTTTCAAATGCTTCTTCACCCATTAGTTTGTCTGCATTTCTTCTTTATGTCTTCCTGTTGCTTTACAACTTTAGAAACCAACTCTTGATGTTCCTAAAATCTTCTTTCTCTTTCTTTTGCATCCATTTATTTATTGGAAAATATCATTTAATATCTCATCTTGTTTCAAAACAATATATTTATATTTTTCAGTCATGTGCTTCATGTAATCCCCAAATTCCTTTTTACTCCATAATGCAGAACAATTCTCTCCAAAAATTGTTTATATCTATTGAATTTAACTTGAATAAAATAAAAGTATTAGCATTGTTTCTGATGGAACAACGTGGAAGTTGAAAGTATGATTGACTAACATAAATACAATTACAAGAAGAATGTCTCCCTCTTGTGTAGTAGCTGTCCATTACCGTTTGGTTTCTCTCATTAACACAATAATCAAAGATAACGAGGTTCTTTTTTGATTTATCCAAATCTTGCGGAGATGGTATATCATCCGTGTTATCACTAAGAATACAAGTTATCGGTTTTGATTTCTTTTTATATATCTGTGCATCACAAAATAGTTGTATTATATCTTAAATGTTATAATCATTTAGATTGTTTTGAAGTTTAAATAAACTGATTATATCTTCTTTTTGAAGACCAGCATTAAAACCTTGTGAGAGTAGTTGATACTCTGGTTGAAAACTCGACTTTGTGAAAATTATTAAATTATCATTATCTAAAAAGTTGGGAGTTAGGAGCATCTTCAAAAGTAAGCAGGTTTTTCAACATCCGCTTGAACCAACGATGAGACATCTTAATGAATTCGGAAGATTTTTTATGGTTGTTAAATTTTATCATATTTTCCCAAATGGGTAAAACATCATTCATTTATATATTTGGAAAACAGGTTATTTAATTTATAATTGGCTTTTTTAGAAACTATATTATATCCAAAGTTCAGGTTTAAACCCAAGATAATCCAACATTTTATTTATGCAATATCTTGTGTTGATATTTCCCTGAAAATGACAATTGTGAATAATATACAACAACAATCCTTTGAATATTTCTCCAATAGGTTCAGTTTCTTCCCTTGTAAGGAAAGGTGTGTTATCACCTTCATACTTTACATTCATTTCTCTAATCAATCTTGTAAAGTAATTCATTTTTGGTGTAAATGTAAAATAATTGTTTTCTTTTTTATATTTTTTTATCATTAATTAGAAGATAATCACAGAATGTACATTGTTTATTCGCTTTTGACTCTGTTTAATCCTGGTCTTTTACACGGAGCACAATTATCAAATTTGTCATATGGAGAATCAGGGAATTCAAGAGGCTCAAAATCAAGTAAGCTATTCATATTTATAAAGTAAAACTTTACTTAAACTGAAATTCATCTTCGATACCTTCAGAATCATCTATATAACTACTTTCATAACTATCGTTTGAACACAAACTCTCGGAATCACAACTATCGTTTGAATGCAAACTTTCGATATCATAATCACTCTCATCATCTACAAAATCTTTAGTTGAATATTGACTCATATTTAATTAGTAGAAAAAAAAAACATTACCATCAATATCTATATACTTTTTTTCATTAACAGATTCAACTGCAACATTTTTTATATTGAAGGTAATTTTAAAATGATCCTTAACTACAATTTGAATGAAATGTCATTTCACCTGATATATTAACATCCTTTATTTCATCAGGATTTATATCTTTAGGGTTGTTGAAAAAAATACAAGTTTCTCCTTGCATATTACAGATGGTCTTATCTTTTCTTTCTGAAGCTTCATCCATGAGGTTTTTATTTTTTGATACTTTTTCTCGTTTCATTGCTTTTTCTAGTTTTGAATATATTGCCAGAAGGAGAGGAGAAACTTTTGTTCAAGATACTTTAATTGATGTTCTTCCATGTATACCAAAAGCCCTTCCACTGAAGGAAATTGAAGAACTCATATTATTTACCGTAATTGTTTTTATCCAATAGTTGTTATATTCATCCTTGTTCAATTTTACATCCTTGACATATTTCTCAGTATCTTTTACAAATGAAGAGATTGATTGAAACTTCTCTTTTGTGTCTTGAAACATTGTATTTATTAAGTGAAAAAAATTGGAGGATAAAATGGTTTTAAGCACAGATTTACCTATAAATTAAACTAAATTTTCATCAAGAAGATTTTAGATTAAGCAAAGTTTTATTATATAAATATGGTGAATACAATGTACAGTGATGTTTGTAATTACGAATATAAATATTATAAAAAAAACCTTCAAACCAAACACACATTCAATCTCTTCAGACAAATATCTCCACTTGACCAAGAAACAAAACATTGTGATAAATGTGATAATGATATTCTTAGAAAGAATTATAATAGACATCTTCAATCATGCAAACACAAGAACAATGAAAAAAGGGAAGCTAAATTCTCCATTGAAAACACTGATGGGGCATTTAAAGGGCATATACAAATAAGATTGTTTCCTTTTCAAGACCCTGGGCCATCTACAATCATGGAAGCTGTTGATATGGTTAAACAAAGTATTGAAAGTATAATGAAAAACACATTAAGTGAAATGAAAACTTTTAAGTTTTATATGGGAGTAAAATTGAAAATGGTAAGACAAGACAATGAAACTACTCCCTATATGAGGACAAACACACTTTATCTCATCATTTCAAGATTTTGTAAGATGTGATGTTTACGATGATCTCCAGAGACAAGAACAAGATGTTGATAACACTGTAGTCGGTAGTGGATTTACTATCACAAAAATAATCTTTTCAGATATACACATCTTAAAATCAGATCCTCTTCAAGCTTCTTCTTATAGTGATTTTCCAAAAAAGATAAAACTTAAGAAAGCGATTGTTAATATTCAAAACAAAGACAATAAATGTTTTCTATGGTCTGTTCTTGCTCCTGTGTCCTGAAATGGAATCCTGAAAGGGTTAAACATTATTAGAAATATAAGAATACATTAAATGTTAAAGATTTAAAGTTTCCAATGTAATTGAGTGATATTCCTAAATTTGAGAAAATTAATAATCTATCTGTTAATGTATATGGAGGATTAACGGATACAAACAAAGTTCAGATATTAAAATTTTCAAACAACTATAAAAATGATGAAACACACATTGACCTTCTCCACTTTACTTCAGAGGAAAAAAAAACACATTATGCTTTCATCAAAAATTTCTCAAGATTAACCAAATCACAAATATATAAGAGAAAATGTAAAATGTATCCTTGTAAGAAATGGCTCAACTCCTTTCACACAAAAGAACGATTAAAGCAACATTCGAAATATTGTTGTAATCATAAATCAACCGTAATCAATTTACCAAAAGCAGGTTCAAACGTATCATTCAGAGATTTTAAGAAATCTATAAAACATACGTTTGTGATGTTTGCCGATTTTGAAAGTATCCTTGAAAAGATAGATTCTGTTTCTCCAAATCCAAATAAATCATACACAAATAAATATCAAAAACATACTCCTTGTGGATTCTGTTATTATATCAAATCAGCTGTTGGTGATGAATACAACAAGTTCGAACTTTATAGAGGGGGAGATGCCTCAGAGGAGTTTGGAAGACTATTGGAAAAAGATTGTACAAGACTAAGAGAAATAATGGTGAAAACCGATAAACCAATGTCATCAACAAAGGAAGAGGAAAAGGAATTTAGAGAGAACAGTACCTGTCATATTTTTGATGAGAAAATTAAGGAGTTTAAAGTTAGAGATCATTGTCATCTTACTGGTAAATATCGTGGTCCTGCTTATTCTTGTTGTCATATTAATTACAAACCTCCAAACTTTATTCCTGTCTTTCTTCACAACAACGCTCACTATGACACACATCTATTTTTAAATGAACTTTCAAAGATATTTAGAAATATTTTCGCGATTCCAAACACAGATCAAAAATACATCTCATTCACAAAAACAATTTATACATCCCCCATAACCCATATCAGATTTTTTTGACACATACAAGTTTATGGGAGATTCGTTATCTGAGTTAGCATCAAATATTAAATACTTCCCGAGTCTTAAATCATATTTCTCAAATCAAGAAGAGATTGAACTCCTATCACAAAAGGGAATATATCCGTATGACTATTTTGATTCATTTGAAAGGTTTAAAGAAACACAACTTCCTTCAAGGGAGAGTTTCTATGGTAAGTTGAATAATACTCATATTTCTGATGAAGATTATACACAAGCTAAAAAGGTTTGGGAGAAGTTTAATATTAAGAATCTTGGGGAATATCATGATATATATCTTAAAACTGATGTACTGTTATTAAGTGATGTCTTTGAAACTTTTAAAACAGTCTGTCATAATAAAAATTCTTTTGGATTCGACCCCACTCACTATTACACAGCCCCGGGTCTGGCTTGGAGTGCTATGTTAAAAATGACAAAACAAAATTTGGAATTAATCAGTGATATAGATATGCTTTTAATGATAGAGAAGGCTAAAAGACGAGTAATATCTCAAGTATGTTTCAAGAGATATGCGAAAGCCAATAACAAATATATTCCTGATTATCGATCTATAATTTCAGCAGTGTGTGTGTGTGTGTGTGTGTGTGTGTGTGTGTGTGTGTGTGTGTGTGTGTGTGTGTGTGTGTGTGTGTGTGTGTGTGTGTGTGTGTGTGTGGGTGTGTGTGTGTGTGTGTGTGTGTGTGTGTGTATGTGTGTCTGTATGCGACCGCAGTTTCTCGACGACCGCTGGTCTGATCTGATTGAAACTTGCCAGGAATATTGCTGGGGAGCAGCGGATGTGCCTTTTGAAGGTTTGATATTAATGTCTGTGTGTCTTAATAGTAATGTCTGCGTGTTTGATAGGGGGGGAGAGAGGGGCGTCACAATTCAACAGAGGGGGAGAGAGAGAGGGGGTGAGAGGGGAGGAGAGTTATATAGATTATCTATCTATAATTATAGATAAGCGAGAGAGCGGGGGAGAGAGGGGGGCATCATCATTTAAAAGAGAGGGCGAGAGAGAAGGCGAGAGAGGGGGGCAAGAGAGGGGGCAAGAGAGGGGGCGAGAAAGGAGGACGAAAGGGGGGCGAGAGAGAGGGGCGTCACAATTCTTCTTCTTCTTTGTTTGATATGACGTCACAATTTACAGAGGGGAGAGAGAGAGAGAGAGAGAGAGAGAGAGAGAGAGAGAGAGAGAGAGAGAGAGAGAGAGAGAGAGAGAGGGGGTTTGATATGAGACGTCATATGAGAGAGGGGGATTGATATCGTTTGATTTGATATCGTTTGATTTGATTCAATTGATTTGATTCAAGGTTTGATATCGTTCTTCTTCATCCGTTTCAGCTGTTTCCCAGGTTTCCCAAGTTCTGGCCAATTATGATACGGTTGGTCCGATCTAATTGAAACAATGCCTCAATCAAGTCGTCGTTTACGAGAGCGAAGGAACACTACTGCGCGTCATGCACACACAACGAAGCACGAGCTGGTCGCTTAACACGCAACGCTACACGCGTGACAAGGTGTCGTGCAGCTGAAACGGACGTAGCATGAGATGGTCATTTGACACGCGACGCTACGCGCGTGACAAGGCGTCATGTAGCTGAAACGGACGAAGCACGAGCTGGTCGCTTGACACGCAACGCTACGCGCATGACAAGGTATCGTGCAGCTGAAACGGACGAAGCACGAGGTGGTCGCTTGACACGCGACGCTACGCGCGTGACAAGGTGTCGTGCAGAAGAAACGGACGAAGCACGAGCTGATCGCTTGGCAGACAACACTGAACGTGAGGCAAGGCATCGTGCAGAAGAAATGGACGAAGCACGAGCTGGTCGCTTGGCAGACAACACTGAACGTGAGGCAAGGCATCGTGCAGCTGAAACGGACGAAGCACGAGCTGGTCGCTTGGCAGACAACACTGAACGTGAGGCAAGGCATCGTGCAGAAGAAATGGACGAAGCACGAGCTGGTCGCTTGGCAGACAACACTGAACGTGAGGCAAGGCATCGTGCAGCTGAAACGGACGAAGCACGAGCTGGTCGCTTGGCAGACAACACTGAACGTGAGGCAAGGCATCGTGCAGAAGAAACGGACGACGCACGAGCTTCTCGCTTGGCAGACAACACTGAACATGAGACAAGGCGTCATGCAGAAGAAATCCCTTACCAGCAAGAAGACCGCCAAGTTATCAAAAACTACCGGCCCGCACTAGCAATAAGAATGAGGACAACTCTTACCTGATGTATTATGATGCGCACAATTTGTATGGGTGGGCCATGTCTCAATCTCTGCCTTATGGTAAAGTAGAGTGGGTGGAAGAAAAGGATTATGAAAAGGTTTTGATGAATATTGTTATTTCTTCTCAAGAGGAATTGAATGAGGAAGAAAAAAAGCTATTATTTTGAAGTTGATTTGAGGTGCCCGAGTGATCTTCATAATAAACATAAAGACCTACCCTATGCCTCCAACAAAGAAAGTCCAAGAAAAGAATGGTTAATTGATTACCAACAGTCATTTAATATAAAAGGTAAATCTTCAGCAAAACTACTCACAACATTAAATGATAAAGAAAGTTATGTTTCACATCAAAGGAACTTGAGACAATATATATCTGCTGGGTTGAGAGTGAGGAAAATTCATAGGATTTTGAAATTTTAACAAAGTCCATGGTTAAAGGATTATATTGATTTTAATACAAAAAGTAGAAAATAAGCAGAAACAGATTTTGTGAAGGACTTTTATAAATTAATGAATAATGCTGTATTTGGAAAGACTATGGAAATATTAGGAATCGAGAAAACATAAGATTTGCTACATCTTGGAAACAGGCTTCAAAGTTAATTAACAAACCAAGTTTTGAACGGGTGGAGGTATTTTCAGAGAACTTTTGTGCTATTCATTGAAAAAAAGAGAGTATTGAAATGGATAAACCGATTTATATCGGAACATCAATTTTTGATTTGTCAAAGTTGTTTATGTATGACCATTACTATAATAATTTAAAATTTAAGTAGAAGGATAATGTGTCTGTTATATATGGATACAGATAGTTTTATATGAGAAATAAAGACTGGAGATGTGCATGAGGATATGATTGATAATATTGATATATATGATACAAGTAATTATAAACCTGGTGATGTGTTGTGTTCATCAACTAACGGAAAGGTTATTGGCAAGTTTAAAGATGAATTGGGTGGGAAGGTTATGAGTGAATTTATAGGATTGAGATCAAAGGCTTATGCTTTTACATATATTGACAATAGTATTGAAAGGTGTAAAAAGAAGTTAAAGGGAAGAAAGAAAAAAATAAAAAAATGAAACAATAAACTTTAAACATTATTACAACTGTTTAATCTGAAAGAAGGAAGAGTATAGAAAAATGAATAAAATAAGAAGTTATAAACATCAATTATATACAGAAGAAATAAATAAGAAAGCATTAGGAGCTTTTGATGAGAAAAGATATATTTTGGAGAATGGAATTAATAGTCTCCCTTATGGTTATAAGTACAAGTGCTGAGGGACTACTACCATCTTTTACTGATTTATAAACGATAGAACCAAGCAATAACCAAACCAAATAGTGGAGATGCAATCAACCTTGGTACTTAAATGGAAAACAAAGAATGTGAGAAATATCAAATAAGTCTTATTCAAGAAATAACCAAGGTAAAAGTAGATAAAACAAATAAGCGGATAAATTTAATTACAAGTAAGTTCGAGGATATGAAGAAAATAATTAATATCCTTGAATGGACTGAAAACTTTGATGGTTATCAACTAAACAATGGAAAAACAACTTACTATAATCTCAAAATGATATGTGGCTCAGGAGGGGGTCAAACAAGAGCATTAAGAGAAGTTTATCATTTTAATTCTGCTCAACATCGATGTTTAGACCAATAACTAAGTTCTAAAATAATATTTGTTACATACTC
>NC_140962.1:20961462-20973962 GCF_056783735.1 Eptatretus burgeri | reverse complement strand
GAATGAATTAAGATTTGGAAAAGAGTCCGTGGAGCTTAGATTTGATGCGAGGTAGGCTAGTGGTGTTCCCATAAACTTGTAAGAATCTAAAAACCTAATACGAGTTAAAGGTTTTGTGAATATCATTTTTGAAAATGAAATATACTTTTGACTTGTGTTTGTTATAGCAGAAATATTCCCTGGTGTTTTTGAAAGTTCATTTATAAATAGATGTGTATCATAGTTGGCGCTGTTGTGAAGAAAGACTGGAATAAAAGAAGGTAATTTATAATTAAGATTACAACAGGAATGAACGGGACCTCTATATTTACCAGTAAGATGACAATGGTCTCTAACTTTAGACTCCTTAATTTCCCCCTCACAAATATGACAGATATTGTTCATTCTAAATTCTAATTTTTCTTCTTTGGTTAATTTCATCGGTTCATTTGTTTCTTTCATTAATTTAGTGAGTCTTATACAATCCTTTTCTAATCGTTTTACAAACTCTTGTGAAGCATTTTTTCCACGATAATGTTCAAGTTTGTTATACTTTTCTCCAACAGATGATTTGATATAATAACAGAAACCACAAGGAATATGTTTTTGATATTTATTTGTATATGGTTCTTTTGGATTAGGAGAAGCAGTATTTATCTTTTTAAGGATACATTCAAAATCAGCGTATATCACAAATGGGTGCATGATAGATTTATTATAATCTTCAAAATAAATCTTTTCACCAGGTTTAGGCATTGTAATTACAGCTGATTTATGATTACTACAATATTTTGAATGTTGTTCTAATCGTTCTTTTGTATGAAATGAATTAAGACATCGCTTACAAGGATATATTTTGTTTGCTGTTCTGAATACCTGAGAAGAGATTAATCTTGATAAATTATTGATGTATGTGTAATGTGAATTCTTTCCAACACTAAAATATAAAAGGTCAATGTGTGTTTCTTCATTTTTATAGTTGTTTGAAATTTTTAATATTTGAACTTTGTTTGTATCCGTTAATCCATATACATTAATAGAAAGATTATTCTTTTTCTCAAATTTAGGAATATCTGTTAATGGCATTGGGAATTTAAAATCTTTAATGTCCAAGGTATTCTCATATTTCATAAATTGTTTTACTCTTTCTGAATTACATTTTGGTGGATGGAAGTGAGCAAGAACAGACCAGAGAAAACATTTATTATCATTGTTCTTAATATTAACTGCCTTCTTTAGTTTTATTTCTTTTGGTAATTCAATATAAGAAGAAGCTTTAAGAGGGTTTGATTGTAGAATGTGTATATCTAAAAAGATGATTTTTTTAATATTGAATCCACTTCCTACCACTGTATTATCAACATCCTCCTCTTGTCTTGATAGTTCTTCATAAACCCCACTATTCAAAAAATCTTGAAATGATGTTATAAAATGAAGATCTGTTCTCATATAAGGAGTTTGTTCTTCATCTTGTCTTTTCATATTCATTTTCACTCCCATATAAAACTTTAAAGTTTTCATTTCTTTTAATGTCTTTTTAATAAATTTTTCAACATCGGGTTTCACTATTTCAATTGATTCAGCTATTGATGATGGACCGGGTTCTCCAAATTGAAAAATCCTTATTTTTATATGCCCTTTAAATGCCTCATCAGTGTTTTTAATATAATAGTCTCCCTTTACTTTAAACTCATTTTTCTTGTGTTTTTGTGATTGAAGATGTTGATTATAACTACTCTTCAAAACATCCTTTGAACAGATATCACAATGTTTTCTTTCCAACTCAAGAGGAGATATTTGATGAAATAGATTAAATGTGTGTTTGTTGGTTCGGAGGTGTTTTCTATAATGTTTATATTCGTGATTACAAACATCGCAGTACGTTGTATTCACCATATTTATAGAATAAAACTTTGCTTAAACTAAAATTTTCTTGATGAAAATTTCGTTTAATTTATAGGTGAATCTGTGCTTAAAAACATTTTATCCTCCAACTTTTTCACTTAATAAATACAATGTTTCAAGACACAAAAGACAAGTTTCAATCAATCTCTTCATCTGTTAAAGATACTGAGAAATATGTCAAGGATGTAAAATTGAACAAAGATAAATATAACAACTATTGGATAAAAACTATTATGGTAAATAATATGAGTTCTTCAATTTCCTTCAGTGGAAGGGCTTTTAGTATACCTGGTAGAACATCAATTAAAGTATCTCTAACAAAAGTTTCTCCTCTCCTTCTAGTAATATATTCAAAACTAGAAAAAGCAATGAAACAAGAAAAAGTATCAAAGAACAAAAACCTTATGGATGAAGCTTTAGAAAGAAAAGATAAGACCATCTGTAATATGCAAGGAGAAATTTGTATTTTTTTCAACAACCCTAAAGATGTAAATCTTGATGAAATAAAGGATGTTAATATATCAGGTGAAATGACATTTCGTTCAATAGTAGTTAACGATAATTTTAAAATTACCTTTAATATAAAAAATGTTGTCGTTGAATCTGATAATGAAAAAAAGTATATCGATATCGATGGTAATATACAACTGAAAGTATAGATGAATTTCAGTTTAAGTAAAGTTTTACTTTATAAATATGCTAGACTTTCCTGATTCTCCATATGACAAATTTGAGAATTGTCCTGCGTGTGAAAGACGGGGATTAAACACAGAGTCAAAAGCCTATAAACAATGTATATTCTGTGATTATCTTCTAATTAATGATAATAAAAAATATAAAAAGGAAAATAATTCTTTTAGATTTACACCAAAAATGAATTACTTTACAAGATTGATTAGAGAAATGAATGTAAAGTATGAGGATGATAACACACCTTTCCTTACAAGGGAAGAAACTGAACGTATAAGAGAAATGTTCAAAGGATTGTTGTTGTATATTATTCATGGATGTAATTTTCAGGGAAATATCAACACAAGATATTGTATAAATAAAATAATGGATTATCTTGAAATTAAACCTGAACTTAGGATAAAATATAGAGTTTCTAAAAAAGCTAATAATAAATTAAATAACCTGTTTTTCAAATATATAAATGAATGATTTTTTACCTATTTGGGAAAATAAGATAAAATTTAACAACCATAAAAATCTCCCAAATTCATTAAGATGTCTCATAGTTGGTTCAAGTGGATGTGGAAAAACCTGCTTACTTTTAAAAATGCTCCTCACTCCCAACTTTTTAGATTATGGCAATTTAATAATTTTCACAAAGTCGAGTTTTCAACCAGAGTATCAACTACTCTCACAAGGTTTTAATGCTGGTCTTCAAAAAGAAGATATAATAGGTTTATTTAAACGTCAAAAAAACCTAAATGATTATAACATTGAAGATATAATTCAACTATTTTGTGATACACAGAGATGTAAAAAGAAATCAAATCTTATAACTTGTATTCTTAGTGATAATACGGATGATATACCGTCTCCCCAAGATTTGGATAAATCAAAAAAGAACCTCGTTATCTTTGATGATTGTGTTAATGAGAGAAACCAAACGGTAATGGACAGCCACTACACAAGAGGGAGACATTCTTCTTGTAATTGTATTTATCTTAGTCAATTGTACTTTCAACTTCCTCGTCGTTCCATCAGAAACAATGCTAATACTTTTATTTTATTCAAGTTAAATTCAATAGATATCAATAATTTTTGGAGAGATAGTTGTTCTACATTATGTAGTAAAAAGAAATTTGAGGATTATATGAAGCACACGACTGAAAAATATAAATATATTGTTGTGAAACAAGATGAGATATTAAGGGATATATTTTTTGTTTTATAAACAATTACATATATAAATGACAACTATTATTATAAATCTTGTGGGTAAATCTGCTTCTGGAAAAAACTTTCATAAATCAAGGTTCTTGTGTAGTACAAATGAGAATATTGTAAATTTACTTAAAAACACCCCGTGATACGCATTGTATCAACAACAACTAGAGCAATAAGACCTGGAGAAGTAAAAGGTGAAGATTATCACTATATTTCAGTGGAGGAACATATGCGATTGAGGAATGAAGGACAAATATTTGAGGAGGTTTCTCTTGGTACAACAAAATATTCACATTGTAAGAGTGAGTTAAAGAAACTAAAATCTGGTGGTGTTGGGATATTAGAAACTAATCCAGAAGGAACGAGACAAATTATTAAATATCTGAGCGGAGTGAAGATTTTATCATTCGGTTTTGATGTTGATGAAGAAACTCAACACAAACGTATGAAAAGCAGAGATGCAAGGATTAGTGAAGAAGAAATTACAACTCGCATTAATGTTAATAAAGAATTTGATGAAATATTTAAAGAAAAGGATTTATTTGAACACATCTACTTGAATGATGAAGAAAAGGAAAATTTCCCTGTTGATCTTTACAATTCATTAAATGATATTTTACAATAAATAAATGGATACAAAAGAAAGAGCAAGAAGATTTAAGGAACATCAAGAGTTGGTTTCAAAAGTTGGAAAACAACAGGAAGACATAAAGAAGAAACGCAGACAGAAACTAACGGGCGAAGAAGCATTTGAAAAAAAACAAGAGAAATTTTTTAAACCACTTTTAAAAACTTCCCAAGAAAAAATGAAAGATGTTTCCACAGTAGAATATACTCCTAGAAAGCTTCAAATGTTAAAAGATTTCAGTCAAATGACGGAGGAAGAATTAGAGCATTTAGGAGAATTAGAATATGATGATGAAGGTTTATTTCAACAACTGGAAGAGATTAATCAACCCCCTGATTATATTGTGAATGCTGTTCAAAACAATGAATATTCAGCGGATTCAAAAACCAAAGCAGGACTCATTCCAACAGAACAACCAGCAATATTTCATCTTGTTCAAGAAAAGGTATTGATATTTAATGATGAATTAAGGTTCTTAAGTTCTGCTCAACCCCCTGTTAAACTAACTCCAAGATTAATGTTTCTTCTCACAAAAGATGGAAGACAAGGTTCAACTGTGAGGGATGAATCAAAGTATATTGATAAACCATTGGATATGGAAAATAATGATGATAGAGTATATATTGATTTGCTGAACACTCTAAATTATAAGGTTATTCTTTCTGGTAAAAGTCGGAAGAATGAGAAGGAGAAACACATTATTCAGGCTTTAAGTATCCTTGGTTCAGGTATTAGTTTTCTTCCAAATGACCCATCGCAATTAGTTAATAGACTGTTATTGTTGTTCGGCAGTAAGAAGGCTGGAAATAACAATTGTTTTAATGAAGCATCAGCCATTTTAGACCAGTTGATGAACATGAAAATAATTAATAAATCTCAATATAAAGACATTTTATCTCATATTAAATAAGATGAGAAGCACAATCCTGAGTTTTAATTTCACAACAAGCGACCACACATCTTCATTCCCATACCCACTACAACTTGACAACAAAAGAATATGAGGCATCTTTATTGTCCATGGAGACTTATAATACCTTATTTAATATAACCGAGAAAAATGACAAGTTTAGTTATAATCCGGGAAGTGGATACAAAACGATAACAGTCTCACCCGGAGCATACGAGATTTCTCAAATATCTTCCGAAATTGCTCGTCTTATGAAAGAACAGGGTGATGAACCAAAAAATATTGTTATAAACATTCAAAAACATACTTCAAAATCAACGATTAAAGTTAAAAATAACTACAAGGTTGATTTCACAATTGATAATTCATTTAGAGAGTTATTAGGTTTCTCCTCAAAAAAGATTGAAACTAATGGGACGTTTTACAGTGATAATGTCATTCAAATATCCTCAGGAATAAATTCGGTGTTAATTCACTGTGATTTGATTGATGGTGCTTATAATGATGGATTAAAAACAAATACAATATTTTCATTCAGCGCATACTCAACCCCAATTGGTTATAAATTCAATATGGAGCCTAAAAATTTGGTTTATCTACCTGTGTCAGGAAAAACCATACACAGAGTAAATTTTAGGATAACCGACCAAGATAATCGTGTGATCTCTTTTAATGGAGAAGTTATATCCATCAGAATTCACCTACGTGAAGTTTTTCAATAAATAAATACGATGGTTATTGTGAGGAAGCACGAGTTGGGAAAATATAAAATAATTACAGGGGATGGGATGTTCCTTTCCCCGTACTACAAGGGTGAAGGTATGTATCTTGGTAGAGGATACTATAAACCGAAGAGACAAAGGGGTGTTGGACATCAATTTAGAGGAGATGGGATAATTGATACTCTCATGGGTATTGGTTCAACTATTCTTAAACATAAAGACCTAATTGGTTCAACTGCTTCTGCTGTGGGAAATGTAGCAGGTGCTGTAAAGAGTATAAAAGATGCTCAGAAAGAATCTCATAAATTACAAGCAATAAAAGAAATTAAGAAAGGTAAAACTCAGTTGTCCCCCCAAGAACGACAGAAAATAATTCAAATACTTGGATCAGGGTTTCAAAAGTTTTAACATCTTTTTTCCTAAATAAATACAAGTATGGAAGCAATTGATAGTATCTATGATTTGGATGATACTATTATTATCTCAAACTCCACTAAAAAAGAAGATTACTTCAAGGTAAATGCAATAACTGGAACAGACTGGAATACAAATGGTACAAAAAGTTTTGAAATAAATAATCAACAAACCTATTTGAATCTCTCCGAAAGTTTCTTGTTGTGTAAATTTAAATTCACTAAGGCTGGGAATAACACA
This sequence comes from Eptatretus burgeri, assembly GCF_056783735.1. Classification (NCBI taxonomy): domain Eukaryota; kingdom Metazoa; phylum Chordata; class Myxini; order Myxiniformes; family Myxinidae; genus Eptatretus; species Eptatretus burgeri. The sequence goes on along the minus strand of NC_140962.1, from coordinate 20,967,268 downwards.
AACGCTACACTTGTAAATGATTTCTTCTGGAAAATGTTTGATAGTGTGCGATTGTATATTGGAACACAAGAAGTTGAAGCGGTTGATTATGTCTCTGCTGTATCTGAAATGATGAAATTTACACTCTATACATTCAGTGATAGAATGGGAAAGGGGTCTGTCGAAGGTTTTATTCCTGATATGTCAACGGGAACAAACACAGACCCTGGATATATTCAAAGGAAAGGAATGTATAATGATGATACAAAAGCAGAAAATAGTTTTACTGTGGCAGTTCCTCTTAAAGGTATATTTGGATTTTGTGATTATGATAAAGTTCTGTATGGTCTTAAAATTAGATTTCAACTACAAAGGAATGATAATGAAAATAGATTGCTTTTTGGTGTTGGTAATGCTTTTGGTGATCAGAATAAATTTGTAATTGAGGAGATGAGTTGGTATATCAGTGAATATACTCCTAATCTTAAAACAGAAGAGATGTTGAATCGAAGACTTAACTCAAAGAAACCACTCAGTGTATCATACCTCAAAAGAAGATGTCAACACGTTAAACTCAATCAAACTACTTACACGTGGAATTTGGGTGTTCTGGAAGGAAAGCCACGATATCTGTGGATGATTTTTAAAAAGCCAGATGGTGATACTGCGACTGATAAGAATAATGCATTGAGTGATAATGCAAAGGTGAAACAACTTCGCGTTTCTCTAGATGGAACATTTTATCCACGAGATAGATTGGAAATTAATTGGGAAAAAAATGATTTTGCTGAAGCATACAAGTCTTACCAAAAGGTGTGTGAAAGTAATGGAAATAAAGAACCTATTTTAGATATGACAGCATTTAAAAGTTTGTATACAATCTATACGTTTGACCTGAGCGCTCAAGAAGAAACTATAAAGTCTAATCGAGTGGATACTTCCCTATACATTGAAAGAGGAGAGAGTGAAGAAGTTGATACATATTGTTTGCTTTTGGAAGAAACAGAATTGCAGATTAATACAGATAATGGTGTGATGATTAGTCTCACATAATTTTTTGTTCAATAAATGAGTGGCAAAGTACCAACTGGGGTATATGTTAATCAAATCAATCTTCATAAACTATCATCTTGTGTTCAAAATCAAAAGCCTTGTACGATTAACGTTAATACAATTCAGAGAAAAGGAGCAGTAAGAATTGATGTTTTGCTCACAAGAGAACAGGTTAAAATCTTGAATGACACTGGCTCACTTAAAATTAAAATGACAAAACCAATGTTGAAAAAATATTCAATAAGAGAGACGAGTGGAGGATTTCTCCCATTTCTAATTCCTTTATTTGCTGGTTTAAGTGCGGTTGGAGCATTGACGGGTGGTATTTCAACAGCGGTCAAAACTGCCAACGAAAGGAAGGCTCAACTCCAGGCTCAAAAAGAATTGGAAAGACATAACAAAGAGTTGGAGAAACAAATTAGTGGAAGTGGTGTAATTGTAGATTTTGCTGAAAAACTTGAAGGTCTGCCTGATAAAGCGAGATTGTTAGTTGGAGATATGCTTTCTTCTATAGCACAAGCAGGTGTAAAATTAACGAAAAGAGGTAATGGATTATATCTTTCTAATAAATAAATGAGCATTGATGAGTGGTTGAAAGAATTTGGAAAGAATACAACATCAAATTTACAACTTGCCAAATATTGTAAGAAATTAAAAATTCATAATGTGGTTATTTGTATGAGAGATGAATTAACAAATGTGTCGAAACATACAAAGAATATTATTATGAACTTAGAAGATAATGATGGGAACGGTTCTCATTGGGTTTGTATTTTTAATAGTCAAGACAAATATTATTTTGATAGTTTTGGTCTTCCACCACCTGTTGAAGTCATAAAATTCTTACAGAATGGTGTTTGTCAAACATTTCAAGTCCAAGAATTAAATTCCAAGTGTTGTGGTCAATTATGTCTATATGTGTTATTTCAACTCAACAAAAATAAAAAATTTTATGATATTATTTTTAATCTAATATAAATGACTTATGTTGGTAAAGATGGTTCTATCTTTGGTGTATCTCAAGAACTGGATATTGATTTATCAAATTATTACACAAAGGCACAGGCTGAACGACATAAATATAATATAAACAAAAATATTAACATGAAAAATGCTTATAAATTAGAAAATTATCCAAGCCCGACTGACGCGAATGACTTGGTGAGATTAAGCGATTTATCACAATATATATACTTAAATAAAACGGCTGTGTATTCTAAAGATACAGAAGTGTTGATATTATCTCCAGGTCATACAGAATTCACAGTTCGAATTAAAATAAATTTTTATAAAGAAGGGCGTATCGTTTGTATGAGAATAGAACAATGGGGGTATGATATGAATGATTTAGGGTATAATTGGTCATTTAAAATTAACCTCGAAGACCTGGAACAATTAAATCAGTCTCGTAAGGAAGAATATTATCCACTTGGTATCGAGAATGAGTTTTGTGGAGCCACGATTAGTAAACAACAAATAAAAGAATTTAATAAGGGTAAATATAATAATGGTTTTGCCCTTGTTTATCTCATGAAAACAGAAAAAAACAGGATTATATATAATAAGTAAGGAAATACAAAATGATTTAACTATGGGAAGATGGGGAGGTGTTTCGTGCTATAATATTATTCTAACATATATTTCTAATACATAAATGACAGCAAGAAGGCTTCAAGAAAATTATCATTTCTGTGTCCAAGCATACCTTCAAGAAAAGGGTATTCGGTATTTTAATAAATATGTTCTACAACATAAGAATGAGGTATTTTCAATAAAAGATTGGCATTATGCTGATGTTGATAAACCGACAACTTTAGATTTAATTAGAATGTTAAATAATGAAAAAATTATAAGGTTAAGAAAAGGTAAGGCTCTTTTAGAAATTCAAAAGAAATTTTATTGGTTTCCTGTTGTAAAAAAAATTATTTTGGATACAGGAATAACAAGAAATCCTGATGAATATATGTATAATATTCTATGGGGTGTAAACGATTCAAGTATAGTAAGGGATGAGGAAGGAGTTGAAGAAGAGAGGGAAGAGGAGAAGGAGGAGAGAGAGAAGGAGGAAAGAGAGAATAGAGAGAGGGAGGAAAGAGAGAAGAGAGAGAAGGAGGAGAGGGAGAGGGAGGAAAGAGAGAGAATAAATAAATATTATAGTATGGAAACCAGTGAGATTCAAAAAAGAATAGAGGTATTACAGAAAATAACTCAACCCACCAGGAAGGAATACAAAGAATTAACAAGTCTATTTGCAATACTTTCAACAAAACTATTAGCATCGTCAAGCTATTCATTTTAATTCAAGTTTTTTCTTAAATAAATGGAGGAGAGAGTGAAGGCATTTCTAAGGATTCTTTATGTTTTAAAAATTAAGATTCAAATGTGCATGTTGGAAACTAAAAAGGTTTTTGCACTCTGCAGGAATTTTTCTCATAAATAAATGAGTTATTGTCTCAAATGTAAAAAGAAAACTAATACTAAAAATATTTCATATATTAAAAGTAAAAATAACAGGGTTATACAAAAAGGTATATGTTCGGTGTGTGGTTCAAAAAAATCAATTTATCTCCAAACACAAACTCGGAGGAGATATACAAAAGTTTTTATCAGGAAGTAAATTTACAACTACTGGAATACCAGGGGAATTACATCTTCCAGGGTATTCTTTCTGTGGTCCAGGCACAAACTTGGATAAAAGATTAGATGAGGCAGACAATCCTAAATCCTGGAGTAAACCAATCAATAGAGTTGATGAAGTGTGCATGAGACACGATATTGATTATGGGAATACCACAACGTTGGAAGAAAAGCATGAAGCCGATAGAGAAATGTTGTATAATTTGTCTCTGATACAAAATCCAACCTTGAGAGAAAAAGTTGATAGGTTCATCGTGAAGAAGATGATTAGTGCTAAATTGAAACTTGGACTTGGAAATTCAAAACACTTATAGGCTCTAATGATGCCATTAAGACTGAAGAGCAATTAGCTGATGAATTACATAAACCAATATTCACAAAGTTTCAGAGAAGGAAAGTTTATTCCAAGGAAGTTGATTATATCTGGTCTGCTGATTTGATTGAACTCAATAATGATAAGGGGTACAAGTATGCTTTAACCGGTATTGATTTGAGGAGTAGATATGCGTGGGTTGTCCCTTTAAAAAACAAAACAGGTAATACTCTTATGTTAGCTTTTCAACAGATATTTAATAAAAGTAAGAGAAAACCTAAGAAATTGTGGACTGATGAGGGTAGAGAGTTTTATAACAAGACATTTATGAATTTTCTAAAAAATAACAGTATTACATTATACAGTACCTTTAATGAAGGGAAGGCAGTTGTTGTTGAACGTTTTAATCATACCTTAAAAGAGAGACTATATAAAAAATTCACACAACTCGGTTCACAACAATGGTCATCTTTTATTCAGGATATTGTGGATAAGTATAATGACACGATTCACACGTCAACGAATATGAAGCCATCAGAAACATTTACAAAATTAAAATATGAAAAAGAGATTAATGTCAGAAAACCTAAGTTCAAAGTTGGTGATATCGTAAGAATATATAGGTGGAAATCTCATTTTGAAAAGGGTTTTACTGAACGATGGACGAAAGAACTTTTTAAAATTGTTGATGTAATAGATACAGTTCCTTGGACTTATAAAATATATGATTTGGAAGGGGAAGAGATTTTAGGTTCATTTTATTCACAGGAATTACAAAAGACAAAACTAAGCAGATAATACACCTTTGTGGACACTCGAGGGCCAAGTCCGAGGTGTATAACAGTATATAATGTGTGTCAAGGGGTGGACGTTCTTACATCTGTGAACCCCAAACACAGAATCCTCAACTGAATAGTCAAGGCTTAACTTTTGTTTGTGTGTGTGTGTGTGTGTGTGTGCAATGGGAGCAATAGGTTGGCGCTTCACTCCCTCCTACTATACACCGTTGTGGACACTCGAGGGCCAAGTCCGAGGTGTATAACAGTATATAATGTGTGTCAAGGGGGACGTTCTTAGATCTGTGAACCCCAAACACAGAATCCTCAACTGAATAGTCAAGGCTTAACTTTTGTTTGTTGATGTGTATGTGTGTGTGTCCCAACCCTCACATTCAAAATCTCAACCCCAACCCTCACATTCAAAATCTCAACCCCAACTCAATCCTCACCCAACACAGTCTTTTTCAAAATGAGATTTCCACATATATATATATATATATATATATATATATATATATATATATATATATATATATATATATATATATATATATATATATATATATATATATATATATATTTTACGTTTTTTTTTTTCTCTTCTTCCAATTCTGTCTTTTAAAGCTTTCAGGTTTGATGACATAGAAAGAGGGAGTAAGAACTTTCTTGATAGGTTTAGATCCCAAAGAGTGATAGCAACTCCAAAAGTCTCCAAAATATAAATAAATAAAATAATAATAATAATAAATAAATAAATAAATAAATAAAAGCCCCCAAAAAAGTTTCAAGTGTCCAACATAAACCCAACTTTCCAAGTCTTCAAGGTATAACCACATTCCCGTTGAGTTTCCAAGATATGTATCACATTGTGAGTTATCAATCCAGAACCCACATTTCAAGTATTCAAAGTAAAACCAACTTACAAAGTCTCTTAAGGATAACTCATTTACTGATTTTTACAAAATTTGTGAGTCTCCAAGGTAGGACCCATATTTAGAACCATCTTGGCAGAACCCTTTTCCTGAGTCTCCAAGGTAGTTATTTA
>NC_140962.1:20931462-20953962 GCF_056783735.1 Eptatretus burgeri | reverse complement strand
GTGTGAAGTGAGTTGAGACATCTCTTACAGGATACGTTTTACATTTTCTCTTATATATTTGTGATTTGGTTAATCTTGAGAAATTTTTGATGAAAGCATAATGTGATTTTTCCTCTGAAGTAAAGTGGAGAAGGTCAATGTGTGTTTTATCATTTTTATAGTTGTTTGAAATTTTTAATATCTGAACTTTGTTTGTATCCGTTAATCCGTATATATTAACAGATAGATTATTAATTTTCTCAAATTTAGGAATATCACTCAATGACATTGGAAACTTTAAACTTTAACATTTAATGTATTCTCATATTTCTTATAATGTTTAACCCTTTCAGGATTCCATTGTGGAGGATGTAAGTGAGCAAGAACAAACCATAGAAAACATTTATTTTCTTTGTTTTGAATATTAACAACCGCTTTCTTAAGTTTGATCTTTTTTGGTAAATCAAAACAAGAAGCTTGAAGAGGATCTGATTTTAAGATGTGTATATCTAAAAAGATTATTTTTGTGATAGTAAATCCACTACCAACTACATTGTGATCAACATCTTGTTCTTGTCTCTGGAGATCATAAACATCACATATTACAAAACTTGAAATGATGAGATAAAGTGTGGGTTTGTCCTCATACAGGGAGTAGTTTCATCATCTTGTCTTACCATTTTCAATTTTACTCCCATATAAAACTTAAGTTTTCATTTCAATTAATGTGTTTTTAATTATAGTTTCAATACTTTGTTAAACCATATCAACAGCTTCCCTGATTGAAGATGGCCCAGGGTCTTTAAAACTAAACAATCTTATTTTTATATTCCCCTTAAATGCCCCATCAGTGTTTTCAATGGAGAATTTAGCTTCCCTTTTTTAATTGTTCTTGTGTTTGCGTGATTGAAGAAGTCTTATAATTCTTTTGAAGAATATCATTATCACATTTATCACAATGTTTTGTTTCTTGGTCAAGTGGAAGTATTTGTCTGAAGAGATTGAATGTGTGTTGGTTTGAAGGTGTTTTTTATAATATTTATATTCGTGATTACAAATATCGCAGTACGTTGTATTCAACATATTTATAGAATAAAACTTTGCTTAAAATAAAATTATCTTGATGAAAATTTTGTTTAATTTATAGGTGAATCTGTGCTTAAAACCATTTTATCCTCCAACTTTTTTCACTTTATAAATACAATGTTGCAAGACACAAAAGACAACTTGAAATCAATCTCTTAATTTGTTAAAGATTCTGAGAAATATGTCAAGGATGTACAATTGAACAAAGATAAATATAACTATTGGATAAAAACAATTATGGTTAATAATACGAGTTCTTCAATTTCCTTCAGTGGAAGGGCTTTTAGTATACCTGGAAGAACATCAATTAAAGTATCGCAAACAAAAGTTTCTCCTCTCCTGGCAATATATTCAAAACTAGAAAAAGCAATGAAACAAGAAAAAGTATCAAAAAATAAAAGCCTTATGGACGAAGCTTTAGAAAAAAAAAAAAAAAAGATTAGACCATCTGTAATATGCATGGAGAAATTTGTATTTTTTTCAACAACCTTAAAGATGTAAATCCTGATGAAATAAAGGATGATAAAATGATTAATATATCAGGTGAAATGACATTTCGTTCAATAGTAGTTAAGGATCATTTTAAAATTATCTTTAATATTAAAAATGTAGTTGTTGAATTTGTTAATGAAAAAAGTATATAGATATAGATGGTAATGTTTTTCCTACTAATTAAAATATGTCATTATTCAACTGAAGATTTTGAAGATTATGAGAGTGATTATGATACCGAGAGTTTGTGTTCAAACGACAGTAATGGCACTGAGAGTTTGTGTTCAAACGATAGTTATTAAAGTAGTTTTATAAATGATTGTGAAAGTACCGAAGATGATACCGAAGATGAATTTCGGTTTAAGTAAAGTTTTGCTTTATAAATACGTTAGATTTTGCGCCTCTTGAATTCCCTGATTCTCCATATGACAAATTTGAGTATTGTCCTGCGTGCGAAAAACAGGGATTAAACAGAGTCAAAAGCTTAAAAACAATGTATATTCTGTAATTATCTTCTAATTAATGATAAAAAAATATATATAAAAAGGAAAATAATTCTTTTAGATTTACACCAAAAATGAATTACTTTACAAGATTGATTGGAGAAATGAATGTAAAGTATGAGGGTGATAACACACCTTTCCTTACAAGGGAAGAAACTGAACGTGTTAGAGAAATGTTCAAATGATTGTTGTTATATATTATTCACGAATGTAATTTTCAGGGAAATATCAACACACGATGTTGCATAAATAATATAATGGATTATCTTGAAATTAAAACTGAACTTAAGATAAAATATAGAGTTTCTAAAAAATGAGAATGAGAATAAGAATGAGAAGGAGAAACACATTATTCAGGCTTTAAGTAGGCTTGGGTCAGGTGTTAGTTTCCTTCCAAATGGCCCATCACAATTAGTTAAGACTGTTATCGTTTTGTATCCACTTCCAGGATTATAACTAAACTTGTCATTTTTCTCGGTAATATTAAATAAGGTATTATAAGTTTCTATGGACAATAAAGATGCCTCGTATTCTTTTGTTGGGTCAAGTTGTAGTGGGTATGGGAATGAAGATGTGTGGTCGCTTGTTGTGAAATTGAAACGAAGGATTGTGCTTCTCATCTTATTTAATATGAGATAAAATGTCTTTATATTGGTATTTATTAATAATTTTCACGTTCATCAACTGGTCTAAAATGGCTGATGCTTCATTGAAACAATTGTTATTTCCAGCCTTCTTACTTCCGAGGAACAATAACAATCTATTAACTAATTGCGGTGGGTCATTTGGAAGAAAACTAACACCTGAACCAAGGATACTTAAAGCCTGAATAATGTGTTTCTCCTTCTCATTCTTGCTACGTTCGCCAGAAAGACTAACCCTATAATTAACAGTGTCCAGAAGATCAATATATACTCTATCATTATTTTTCTTATCCAATGGTTTATCAAAATAATTTGATTTGATTCATCCCTCACAGTTGAACCTTGTCTTCCATCTTTTGTGAGAAGAAACATTAATCTCAGAGTTAGTTTAACAGGGGGTTGAGCAGAACTCAAGAACTTTCATTCATCATTAAATATCAATACCTTTTCTTGAATAAGATGAAATATTGCTGGTTGTTCTGTTGGAATGAGTCCTGCTTTGGTTTTTGAATCTGCTGAATATTCATTGTTTTGAAGAGCATTCACAATATAATCAGGGGGTTTATTAATCTCTTGAGTTGTTGAAATAATCCTTCATCATCATATTCTAATTCTGCTATATGCTCTAATTCTTCCTCAGTCATTTGACGAAAATCTTTCAACATTTGAAGCTTTTTAGGAGTATATTCTCTTGTGGGAACTGTGGAAACATCTATAATTTTTTCTTGGGAAGTTTTTAAAAGTGGTTAAAAAAATTTCTCGTTTTCTTTCAAATGCTTCTTCACCCATTAGTTTCTGTCTGCATTTCTTCTTTATGTATTCCTGTTGTTTTACAACTTTTGAAACCAACTCTTGATGTTCCTTAAATCTTCTTGCTCTTTCTTTTACATCCATTTATTTATTGGAAAATATCATTTAATATCTCATCCTGTTTCACAACAATATATTTATATTTTTCAGTCATGTGCTTCATATAATCCCCAAATTGCTTTTTACTGCTTAATGTAGAACAATTATCTCTCCAAAATTGTTTATATCTATTGAATTTAACTTGAACAAAATAAAAGTATTTGCATTGTTTCTGATGGAACGACGAGGAAGTTAAAAGTACGATTGACGAAGATAAATACAATTACAAGAAGAATGTCTCCCTCTTGTGTAGTGGCTGTCCATTACCGTTTGGTTTCTCTCATTAACACAATCAAAGATAACGAGGTTCTTTTTTGATTTATCCAAATCTTGGGGAGACGGTATATCATCCATATTATCACTAAGAATTCAAGTTATCGGTTTTGATTTCTTTTTATATCTCTGTGTATCACAAAATAGTTGTATATTTTCAATGTTATAATCATTTAGATTTTTTTGAAGTTTAAATAAACCGATCATATCTTCTTTTTGAAGACCAACATTAAAACCTTGTGAGAGTAGTTGATACCCTGGTTGAAAACTCGACTTTGTGAAAATTATTAAATTATCATAATCTAAAAAGTTGGGAGTCAGGAGCATCTTTAAAAGTAAGCAGGTTTTTCCACATCTGCTTGAACAAACTATGAGACATCTTAATGAATTTGGAAGATTTTTATGGTTGTTAAATTTTATCTTATTTTCCCAAATGGGTAAAAAATCATTCATTTATATATTTGGAAAACAGGTTATTTAATTTCTTATTGGCTTTTTTAGAAAGTCTAAATTTTATCCTAAGTTCAAGTTTAATTTTAAGACAATCCTTTATTTTATTTATGCAATATATTGTGTTGATATTTCCCTGAAAATGACAATTGTGAATAATATATAACAACAATCCTTTGAACATTTCGCGAATACGTTCAGTTTCTTCCCTTGTAGGAACACACCTTTCATCACCCTCATACTTTACATTCATTTCTCTAATCAATCTTGTAAAGTAATCTATTTTTGGTGTAAATCTAAAAGAATTATTTTCCTTTTTAAATTTTTTATTTTCATTCATTTGAAGATAATCACAGAATATACATTGTTCATAGGCTTTTGACTGTCTTTAATCACTGTCTTTTTCACGCAAGACAAATCTCAAATTTGACATATGGAGAATCAGGGAATTCATGAGGCTCAAAATCTAACATATTTATAAAGTAAAACTTTACTGAAACTGAAATTCATCTTCGGTATCATCTTCGGTACTTTCACAATCTATAAAACTACTTTCATGACTATCGTTTGAACACAAACTCTCAGAATCATAACTGTTGTTTGAACACAAACTCTCAGTATCAAAATCACTCTCATAATCTTCAGTTGAATAATGATTCGTATTTAATTAGTAGGAAAAACATTACCATCTATATCTGTATACTTTTTTTTCATTCACAAATTCAACGACTACATTTTTTAAAATTAAAGGTAATTTTAAAATAATCCTTCACTACTATTGAACGAAATGTCATTTCACCTGATATATTAACATCCATATTCATTCAGAATTTACATCTTTAGGGTTGTGAAAAAAAATACAAATTTCTCCATGCATATTACAGATGGTCTTATCTTTTTTTCTAAAGCGTCATCCATAACGTTTTTATTTTTTGATACTTTTTCTCGTTTCATTGCTTTTTCTAGTTTTGAATATATTGCCAGAAGGAGAGGAGAAACTTTTGTTAGAGATACCTTAATTGATGTTCTTCCAGGTATACTAAAAGCCCTTCCAGTGAAGGAAATTGAAGAACTCATATTATTAACCATAATTGTTTTTATCCAATAGTTGTTATATATATCATTGTTCAATTTTACATCCTTGACATATTTCTCAGTATCTTTAACAAATGAAGAGGTTGATTGAAACTTGTCTTTTGTGTCTTGAAACATTGCAATTATGAAGTGAAAAAAGTTGGAGGATAAAATGGTTTTAAGCACATATTCACCGATGAATTAAACGGAATTTTCATCAAGAAAATTTTAGTTTAAGCAAAGTTTTATTGTATGAATGTGTTGAATACAATGTATTGCGATGTTTGTAATCACGAATATAAATATTATAAAAAACACCTTCAAACCAACAAACACACATTCAATCTCTTTCGACAAATATCTCCACTTGACCAAGAAACAAAACATTGTGATAGATGTGATAATGATATTCTTAAAAAGAATTATACTAGACATCTTCAATCACGCAAACACAAGAACAAGGAAAAAAGGGAACCTAAATTCTCCATCAAAAACACTGATTTGGCATTTAAAGGGCATATAAAAATAATATTGTTTCGTTTTCAAGTCCATGGGCCATCTTCAATCATGGAAGCTGTTGATATGGTTAAATAAAGTATTGAAACTATAATTAAAAATAGCACCGCAAAGCGGGCATAACCCCTCAGCCCCTTGATGCAAACCAATTTCAAAATGGTGTCCATATTGAAAATTGCAGCACGGTGCACGCACGCACGCACGCACGCACACACACACACACACACACACCACCAGATCAAGTGAAAGTAGAAAAAAAAAGAAGAAAAAAAACGAAAAGCAGACCCCATTTGCGATGTCATTTGACATTTATTTTTGCTTTGCAAAATGAAATAAAAATATAAAATCAATCTGTCAAGCCGTTCTCAAGTTATTTTCCGGAAACCAAATTCAAGATGGCTGCCATAGCCGCCATATTGGATATCGGATTGTGCTGTATATCATAAGCAAGCTTCCTCTAACCACCCCCATTATAACACATGAAAATAAAATCAATCTGTCAAGCCGTTCTCAAGTTATTGTCCAGAAACCAAATTCAAGATGGCTGCCCTAGCTGCCATATTGGATATCGCATCGCACTGAATATCGAAAGGAACCTTCCTCGACGCAGCCCCAACAGACACTGCAAAAAATGGATTTAATCGGACAAGGCATTCTAATCCACACCACATCCACACAATCCCCACCCACACAAGCCCCACCCACACAATCCCCATGCACACAAGCTACACCCACAAAAAAAACCACATCCACACAAACCCCACCCACACAAGCCCCACCCACACAAGCCCCACCCACATCCCTCATATTCACATAATTAGTGATTAATTAGTTCCCCACACAGTCTATTGAATTTTAAAAATTTGCTCCACCCACACAAACAAGCTCCACCCGCCCACACAAGCTCCACACAAGCCCCACCCACCCACACAAGCTCCACCGACAAAAACCACATCCACGCAAGCCCCACCCACATCCATCATATTCACCTAATTAGTTCCCCACAAACAACATGTCTATTTAATAAATTAAAAATTGCTCCATCCACTCAAGCCCAACCCCCCCACCTCCACCCACACAAGCTCCACCCATCCACACAAGCCCCACTCACCCACCCGCACAAGCCCCACCCACCCACCCGCACAAGCCCCATCCATCTACACTAGCCCCACCCATCCACACTAGCCCCACCCATCCACACTAGCCCCACCCATCTACACAAGCTCCACCCACAAAAACCACATCCACACCAGCCCCACCCACATCCATCAGATTCACATAATTAGTGATTAGTTTATTAGTTCCCCCACACACAACATGTTTACTTAATTTAAAGAAATTGCTCCAGCCACACAAGCCCCACCCACACAAGCTCCACCCATCCACACAAGCCCCACCCACCCGCACAAGCTCCAACCATCATCAAAAGTCCCTCCCATCCACACAAGCGCCACCCATCCACACAAGCTCCACCCATCCACACAAGCTCCACCCATCCAAGCCGCACCCATCCAAACAAGCCCCACCCACCCGCACAAGCCCCACCCATCATCACAACCAACACCCATCCACACAAGCAACACCCATCCACACAAGCTACACCCACCCCCCCCCGTGCATCCCCACCACCCCCCTCATCCAACCCCCACCCTCCCCCCACACACACACCGGGAGGGGAGGGGTGGGATGAGGGGGTGGTGTATCGTTGGGGGAGCGCACCTAACCCTCCTCCCCCTCCTTTATTCTTTTTTATAATTAAGAATTAGATAATTGAAAGCAAAGCAAATATAATTAATCAAGATTGAAAATATTCAACATCTTTCTTTGGGGAAAGATTCAGTTGCGAGAATGAACGATCTTTCCCAGTCTGCTTCAGATGTCTTGTGATTTTGAAACTCTATCAACATATTCTGTTCAAAACAAAGAGTGAAGAACAATTAGGAGATATAAAGATGATTATATTATGATATTAATAAAAAATAAATATAACATTTACCTCCAGAAGATGGAGTTTTGTGTCCATTTCATCCAGATGAGCATTTAAACTGGAACAAGTTTGAAATGAATCATCACCCTTTGGAATTTCAACATCTTCCCATTCAAGGTTGCAAAATTCATTCTCTTCACCACCCATGTATGATTCAGTCTTAATGCTGAAAATAAAAAGCAAGTCGTCCAAAATTACCACCAAGTTGTGGTATTGCTTATAAATTAATTACCACCATACCAAATAAAAGGTTGTGTATAAGGAGAAGAGAGACAGACAGAGAGACAGACTGAGAGACAGACTGAGAGACAGACTGAGAGACAGACTGAGAGACAGACTGAGAGACAGACTGAGAGACAGACTGAGAGACAGACTGAGAGACAGACTGAGAGACAGACTGAGAGACAGACTGAGAGACAGACTGAGAGACAGACTGAGAGACAGACTGAGAGACAGACTGAGAGACAGACTGAGAGACAGACTGAGAGACAGACTGAGAGACAGACTGAGAGACAGACTGAGAGACAGACTGAGAGACAGACTGAGAGACAGACTGAGAGACAGACTGAGAGACAGACTGAGAGACAGACTGAGAGACAGACTGAGAGACAGACTGAGAGACAGACTGAGAGACAGACTGAGAGACAGACTGAGAGACAGACTGAGAGACAGACTGAGAGACAGACTGAGAGACAGACTGAGAGACAGACTGAGAGACAGACTGAGAGACAGACTGAGAGACAGACTGAGAGACAGACTGAGAGACAGACTGAGAGACAGACTGAGAGACAGACTGAGAGACAGACTGAGAGACAGACTGAGAGACAGACTGAGAGACAGACTGAGAGACAGACTGAGAGACAGACTGAGAGACAGACTGAGAGACAGACTGAGAGACAGACTGAGAGACAGACTGAGAGACAGACTGAGAGACAGACTGAGAGACAGACTGAGAGACAGACTGAGAGACAGACTGAGAGACAGACTGAGAGACAGACTGAGAGACAGACTGAGAGACAGACTGAGAGACAGACTGAGAGACAGACTGAGAGACAGACTGAGAGACAGACTGAGAGACAGACTGAGAGACAGATTGAGAGACAGATTGAGAGACAGATTGAGAGACAGATTGAGAGACAGATTGAGAGACAGATTGAGAGACAGATTGAGAGACAGATTGAGAGACAGATTGAGAGACAGATTGAGAGACAGATTGAGAGACAGATTGAGAGACAGATTGAGAGACAGATTGAGAGACAGATTGAGAGACAGATTGAGAGACAGATTGAGAGACAGATTGAGAGACAGATTGAGAGACAGATTGAGAGACAGATTGAGAGACAGATTGAGAGACAGAGCAATAATTTTCTCACCTTGGACTCAGGTCATTCAAGATCAAAGGACCTGAGATTACTTGTTTCCAGTCAACAATATTACCAGACAGTTCATTTCAAAACAAATAAATATCTTCAAGGAAGTCATTCATTTTTATCCAATCGTCGTGTAATTCAGAGAACTCATTTTCAACATCAATTATCAATGAAGTTCTTGTTGGGGACAACTTGTTAGAAAAAAATAAAATAAAATTATTAGTCATATCATGATTTAATTAATAATCAATTGCTTCACCATCATTCTAAGAGGAAGCCAGACTTTACAATGCACACACAAACACACTAATATTGTGATGGGTTATCTTCTTCGCCAGATGAAAGATAATTCATGTCTCAGTCATTTACCATTGGGACAAGATGAGAAAAATGAAAAAAACCGTCAAACAGAAGAGATTTTCAACCGAGAGAAATTGCCTGACTTATAAACACGTCTTCACACAAGTTGGTTTAAATAAGCAATTTGATGACTTAATGGGAGATTACATAACAATGGTTTTTTTCCAGAGTGAGTTTCCACAAAGGAAATGACTTGGTTCTGGCGATGCAACCGTTCTCAAGCAGTCCGACTCATTTTAACACGAAAATGAAAATGCTGTAACTGATTTTGATAAAACCGACATTTAAAAGCTGTTTTTAACTAAACTTTGTTCTGTTAGTATTCTGATGATTTAAAATATAACCACGAGAGACAGGGCACAGCATACTTCCTCATTTTCACGGCACGACTCTGCTCCAAAAACACTTCCTCATTTTACAAACCTGAAGGAAATGAATGTTATAAGGAAATGAAGTTATTCCCGAAATGATAACATGGACAAATATTCATTGGTTTGCTCTTTGAATGGAATGAAAATATAAAAGGAAAGAAGTGCTTTAATCAGTAAGTCTCAATTTAACATTTGCTTGAATGGGAGGGGGAGGAAATCAGTCTCCTATTTTGGGCTTTTTGAACCTTGAGACAGAAAGTTTTTCCCTTTTCCCCATTCATTTGAATGGCTGCCTCTGAATGTGGTTGTTGTTTGTGTGCTCCTTCTGTGTCCTTTTGTCTTTATTTTTTCGATTGCTTCGAGAAGTATTACTGTATTTCCTTTTGTGTGCTCCTCCCGTGTCCTTGTCAAGGGTTCCTGCTAACGGAGAATAATAAATGTTACCATTGGAACTCCTACATTAAAGCTCGAGGTCCTGCATTCTCAATCCCAGAAACATGGGCTTTTAAAACGAGCAAGTTTGTGATCGAACCATTTTACATTTATTCACTCTTCCTTATGGTGTTTACCTTGTACGGATTTGCATCAATCAATGTCCCTTCAATGATCTTATGGAAAAACACTTTAAATTCTCGACATTTTATCTTTACCCTTTGATTGCTTTTCATGCATGCAAGGATGGAGGAACATCTGAGTGAAATCTATGTCAAGATTTTTAAAAATAGCACCACAAAGTGGGCGTAACCCCTCAGCCCCTTGACGCAAACCAATTTCAAGATGGTGTCCATATTGAAAATCGCAGCACGGCGCACACACTCACATACAACACCAGATCAAGTGCAAGTAGAAAAAAAAAATAAGAAAAGAAAATAAAAGCAGAGCACCCCATCTGTGACGTCATTTCACATTTTTTTTTGATTTGCAAAATAAAATCAATCTATCCAGCCGTTCTCACGTTATTGTCCGGAAACCAAATTCAAGATGTCTGCTCTCGCCGCCATATTGGATATCGCATCGCACTGAATATCAAAACGAACCTTCCTCTACCCAGCCCCAACACACACAGCAAAAATGGATTTAATCGGACAAGGCGTTCTCGAAATTGACGGAAAGCAAAAGTTGACAGACGCCCGGACAACGCCTGTTACGACAATACCCCTTTGCCAAATTCTGGCTGAGGGGTAAAAACTGAAACGATCTCATGATGTCATTAATATTGAAGAGCAATTAGGTGATGAATTACATAAACCAATAATCACAAAGTTTTATGGAAGGAAGTTTGTTCCAAGGAAGTTGATTATATCTGGTCCGCTGATTTGATTGAACTCAATAATGATAAGGGGTACTAGTATGCATTAACCGTTATTAATTTGAGGAGTAGATATTCGTGGGTTGTCCCTTTGAAAAACAAAACAGGCAACACTATTATGTTAGCCTTTCAACAGATATTTAATAAAAGTAAGCGAAAACCCAAAAAATTGTGGACTGGTGAGGATACAGAGTTCCACACCAAAATATTTTTGAATTTTCCTAAAAATAACATTATATGATACAGCACCTTTAATGAAGGAAAAGTACAAAAAAGCCACATCCACACAATCCCCATACACATAAACCCCACCCCACACAAGCTCCATCCACCAAAACCACTTCCACACAATCCCCACCCACACAATCCCCATGCACACAAGCTACAACCACAAAAAACCACATCCACACAAACCCCACCCACACAAGCCGCACCCACATCCCTCATATTCACATAATTAGTGATTAATTAGTTCCCACACACAACATGTCTATTGAATTTTAAAAATTTGCTCCACCCACACAGACAAGCTCCACCCACCCACACAAGCTCCACACAAGCCCCACACACACACACAAGCTCCACCGACAAAAACCACATCCACACAAGCCCCACTCACATCCGTCATATTCACATAATTAGTTCCCCACAAACAACATGTCTAATAAATTAAAAATTGCTCCATCCACTCCACCCACACACACAAGCCCCACCCACCCATACAAGCTCCACCGACAAAAACCACATCCACACAAGCCCCACCCACATCCATCATATTCACATAATTAATTCCCCACAAACATGTCTATTTATTAAATTAAAAATTGCTCCATCCACTCAAGCCCCACCCACCCACCTCCACCCACACACGCTCCACCTATCCACACAAGCCCCACTCACCCACCGACACAAGCTCCAAACACCCGCACAAGCCCCACCCACCCGCACAAGACCCAGCCACCAGCACAAGCCCCACCCAGCCGCACAAGCCCCACCCACCCGCACAAGCCCCACCCACCCACACAAGCTACACCCACAAAAACCACATCCACATCCATCATATTCACATAATTAGTGATTAGTGAATTAGTTCCCCACAAACAACATGTCTATTTAACAAATAAAAAAATTGCTCCATCCACACAAGCCCCACCCACACAAGCTCCACCCTCCCACCTCCACCCACACAAGCTCCACCCATCCACACAAGCCCCACCCATCCAAACAAGCCCCACCCACCCACACAAGCTCCAGCATCCACACAAGCTCCAACACAAGCACCAGCATCCACACAAGCTCCAACACAAGCTCCAGCATCCACACAAGCTCCAACACAAGCACCAGCAGCCACACAAGCTCCAACACAAGCTCCAGCATCCACACAAGCTCCAACACAACCCCACCCATCCACAAAAGCTCCAACCACCCAACCACAAAAGCTCCAACCACCCACCCACACAAGCTCCAACCACCCACCCACACAAGCTCCAACCACCCACCCACACAAGCTCCAACCACCCACCCACACAAGCTCCAACCACCCACCCACACAAGCTCCAACCACCCACCCACACAAGCTCCAACCACCCACCCACACAAGCTCCAACCACCCACCCACACAAGCTCCAACCACCCACCCACACAAGCTCCAACCACCCACCCACACAAGCTCCAACCACCCACCCACACAAGCTCCAACCACCCACCCACACAAACTCAAACCAGCCACCCACACAAGCTCCAACCACCCACCCACACAAGCTCCAACCACCCACCCACACAATCTCCAACCACCCACCCACACAAACTCCAACCACCCACCCACACAAGCTCCAACCACCCAGCCACACAAGCTCCAACCACCCACCCACACAAGCTCCAACCACCCACCCACACAAGCTCCAACCACCCACCCACACAAGCTCCAACCACCCACCCACACAAGCTCCAACCACCCACCCACACAAGCTCCAACCACCCACCCACACAAGCTCCAACCACCCACCCACACAAGCTCCAACCACCCACCCACACAATCTCCAACCACCCACCCACACAAGCTCCAACCACCCATCCACACAAGCTCCACCCACCCATCCACACAAGCTCCACCCATCCACACAAGCTCCACCCATCCAAACAGGCTCCACCCATCCGCACAAGCTCCACCCATCCGCACAAGCTCCACCCACCCGCACAAGCTCCACCCACCCACACAAGCTCCACCCACCCACACAAGCTCCAACCACCCACCCACACAAGCTCCAACCACCCACCCACACAAGCTCCAACCACCCATCCACACAAGCTCCACCCACCCATCCACACAAGCTCCAACCATCCGCACAAGCCCCACCCACCCACACAAGCTCCAACCACCCGCACAAGCTCCACCCACCCAGGCCGCACCCACCCACAAAAACCACATCCACACAAGCCCCACCCACATCCATCATATTCACATAATTAGTGATTACTTAATTAGGTCCCCACACACATATTTATTTAATTTTAAAAAATTAGTCCATCCACACAAGACCCACCCACACAAGCTCCACCCACCCACACAAGCCCCACCCCTCCACACAAGCTCCACCCACCCACACAAGCCACACCCACCCACAAAACCACATCCACACAAGCCCCACCCACATCCATCATATTCACATAATTTGTGATCAGTTAATTAGATGCGCACACACATGTCTATTTAATAAAAATAAAAAAATTGATCCATCCACACAAGTCTAACCCAAACTCCACCCAACCATCTCCACCTTCAAAAGCTCCACCCATCCCCACAAGCCTCATCTACACAAGCTCCACCCACCCACCTCCACAAGCCCCACCCACCCACACAAGCCCCACCCATCCACACAAGCCCCACCCATCCACACAAGCTCCAGCCACCCACGCCCCAACCACCCACCCATCCACACAAGCTCCACCCATCCACGCCCCACCCACCCACACACACAAGCCCCACCCATCCACACAAGCCCCACCCACAAAAACCACATCCACACAAGCCCCACCCACATCCATCATATTCACATAATTAGTGATTAGTTTATTAGTTCCCCACACAATGTTTACTTAATTTAAAGAAATTGCTCCATCCACACAAGCCCCACCCACACAAGCTCCACCCATCCACACAAGCCCCACCCATCCACACAAGCCCCACCCACCCGCACAAGCCCCACCCACCCGCACAAGCAACACCCATCACACAAGCCACACCCCCCCCCCCCCCCCCGCGTCCCCACCTTTGACCCACCACCCCCCTCATCCCACCCCCCACACACACACACCGGGAGGGGAGGGGTGGTGGGTCGTTGGGGGAGCGCACCTAACCCTCCTCCCCCTCCTTTATTCTTTTTTTATAATTAAGAATTAGATAATTGAAATCAAAGCAAATATAATTAATCAAGATTGAAAATATTCAACATCTTTCTTTGGGGAAAGATTCAGTTGCGAGAATGAGCGATCTTTCCCAGCAGTCTGCTTCAGATGTCTTGTGATTTTGAAACTCTATCAACATATTCTGTTCAAAACAAAGAGTGAAGAACAATTAGGATATATAAAGATGATTATATTATGATATTAATAAAATAATAAATATAACATTTACCTCCAGAAGATGGAGTTTTGTGTCCATTTAAACTGGAACAAGTTTGAAATGAATCATCACCCTTTGGAATTTCAACATCTTCCCATTCAAGGTTGCGAAATTCATTCTCTTCACCACCCATGTATGATTCAGTCTTAATGCTGAAAATAAAAAGCAAGTCGTCAAAAATTACCACCAAGTTTTGGTATTGCTTATAAATTAATTACCACCATACCAAATAAAAGGTTGTGTATAAGGAGAACAGAAAGAGACAGATGGAGACAGAGACAGATGTAGAGAGAGAGAGAGAGAGACAAACACAGAGACAGATAGACAGATAGACAGACAGATAGACAGATTGAGAGACAGACAGAGATACAGATAGAGAGACAGACAGAGAGACAGACAGAGACAGATTGAGAGACAGCAATAATTTTCTCACCTTGGACTCAGGTCATTCAAGATCAAAGGACCTGAGAGGACTTGTTTCCAGTCAACAATATAATCATACAGTTCATTTCAAAACAAATAAATATCTTCAAGGAAGTCATTCATTTTTATCCAATCGTCGTGTAATTCAGAGAACTCATTTTCAACATCAATTATCAATGAAGTTCTTGTTGGGGACAACTTGTTAGAAAAAAATAAAATAAAATAATTATTAGTCATATCATGATTTAATTAATAATCAATTGCTTCACCATCATTCTAAGAGGAAGCCAGACTTTACAATTTTTTTGGGCTTTTTGAACCTTGAGACAGAAAGTTTTTCCCTTTTCCCCATTCATTTGAATGGCTGCCTCAGAAGCCCCATTTATCCTCCACTCATGTTGGATTGAAGGGAAATATAATTTTTAAATGCTCTCTCTCTCTTTAACCGCTGCATCAATCGACGTGACATTTCAAAATTATGATCTAGTAGAGATGGGAAATATGTTTTAAATTTCAACTTGATCGGACACACGGTCCAGAAGCCAGAATTATTTGTTTTTTGGATCTTGGTTCTTTTCGATTTTTTTTTTTTGAAAAAGGCTCAACTGGCTGTGCCTGGATGGGTTTGAGGGGAGAGGAGTAGCAGTTGAAACCCCATCCAAGTTCCTCTTGCTTGTTTCCTATCCATGATACCCATGAAACCCTATCCCTATCCTTGCATTTTGCTTGTTCTGGTTCCTTCTGATGACTCCAAAGAGGTACCTATTTCATTTGGTCTTCCATTTGATTTGAATTCAATGTTTTTAAATTATAAATTTGCCACCAGAAGAGTTGGCTCGCACAAAGTCCTTCTCAAGACTGCGTGGGATAAGTAGTCCATGAATACCATCAAGTTGGAGAAAGAAACAAGCCTTTAACCACATGACAAAGCATCTAGGCCAATGCAAAGGCATTAAAGCATTCTTAAAACATTCAGCCAATAGATTGAAATTTCAGTAATGACCGCAAAAATTGTCTCTGATGTTAATTGAAATGAATATGTAATAATGAGCAAGAGAATATTCATTGTATTTAGCAAGACACACAAACATATCCAATTGTCCATTAACTTTAAAGGGTGAGGAAGCCACACTTCATTCAGGACATTCGCGAGAAAAAAGAAAAAGGCAAGACACAAGGGAACACTTGCATGTTCATTAATGTTTCAGTTTTACATGAATTATTTTCATGAGAATGTTTTGAGTAAACAAAAATATGGTATAAAAGGCTTTTTTTTCCTCAAGCCTGTTTCACACCTTCATCTAATACAACCTTGTGTTCTGAAGTTTTCTTCTTACTCCTTTAAGAGAAAAGTCACTTGGAAGACAATCCCACAATCATCAAACCCAGATGAGAGAACATATGAACTCAGGAGGAAGGGCCAACAAGCTCGGCAGACACATCAGAAAAAGCAGACAGATTTTGTTTCTCTTTGAAGAAAAGATAACAGGCTCATACAAAATGATACATTTTTTTGTCCCATTAATGCCTTTGTAACTTAGCTCAGCAGACTTAAGAAGAACCATCTGCCTTGTCGACCCTAAATCTCTTATGTTGTTCGGTACAGTTTCCTGTAAGGTGTGTAGCAATAAATAATAGGACTGGCAAAAGTGATGTCATAGTAGCATTCATCTTCTGGAAAGGCAACCACCATACCTCATGCATTCGAAAATACTTGGTGTACCTCCTGTCGCTTCGCTGGCAAGTTTCATCAAAAGACACCACGTTGTTCATGACAAACATATTGCATGGCTAACTGCGAGTGTCAACGAGGATGTAAAATAAAGTAAAACACACGAAAAAAGGATCTTTTATGACATAATTTTTGTTGTCATCGATGTGGTTGTTGTTTGTGTGCTCCTTCTGTGTCCTTTTATTTTTATTTTTTCTATTGCTTCGAGAAGTATTACTGTATTTCCTTTTGTGTGCTCCTCCCGTGTCCTTGTCAAGGGTTCCTGCTCACGTAGAATAATAAATGTTACCATTGGAACCGCTACATTAAAGATCGAGGTCCTGCATCCTCAATCCGAGAAACATGGGCTGTTAAAACGAGCAAGTTTGTGATCGAACCATTTTACATTTACTCACTCTTCCTTATGGTGTTTACCTTATACGGATTTGCATCAATCAATGTCCCTTCAATGATCTTATGGAAAAACACTTTAAATTCTCGACATTTTATCTTTACCCTTTGATTGCTTTTCATGCATGCAAGGATGGAGGAACATCTGAGTGAAATCTGTGTCAAGATTTTAGAAAATATCATCGCAAAGCGGGCGTAACCCCTCAGCCCCTTGACGCAAACCAATTTAAAGATGGTGGCCATATTGAAAATCGCAACATGGCGCACACACAACACCAGATCAAGTGCAAGTAGAAAAAAAAGAAAAGAAAAGAAAATAAACACAGAGCACCCCATCTGTGATGTCATTTGACATTTATTTTTGCTTTGCAAAATAAAATCAATCTATCAAGCCATTGTCCGGAAACCAAATTAAAGATGACTGCCCTCGCCGCCATATTGGTATCAGATTGTGCTGTATATCGAAAGGAACCTTCCTCTAACCACCCCCATTATACCCCCATGAAAATAAAATCAATTTGTCAAGCCGTTCTCAAGTTAATGTCCGGAAACCAAATTCAAGATAGCTGCTCTCACTGCCATATTGGATCTCGCATCGCATTGAATATCGAAAGGAACCTTCCTCTACCCAGCCCCAACAAACACTGCAAAAATGGATTTTATCAAACAAGGCGTTCTCCTCGAAATCGATGGAAACCAAAAGTTGACAGACGCCCGGACAATGCCTATGACGACAATACCCCTTCGCCAATTCTAGCTGAGGGGTAAAAACACATTAAGTGAAATGAAAACTTTTAAGTTTTATATGGGAGTAAAATTGAAAATGGTAAGACAAGACGTTGAAACTACTCCCTATACGAGAACAAACCCACAATTTATCTCATCATTTCAAGATTTTGTTATACGTGATCTTTACGATGATCTCCAGAGACAAGAACAAGATGTTGATAACACTGTAGTAGGTAGTGGATTTACTATCACAAAAATAATCTTTTTAGATATTCACATCTTAAAATCAGATCCCCTTCAAGCTTCTTCTTGTATCGATTTACCAAAAAAGATAAACTTAAGAAAGCGGTTGTTAATATTCAAAACAAAGATAATAAATGTTTTCTATGGTCTGTTCTTGCTCACTTACATCCTCCACAATGGAATCCTGAAAGGGTTAAACATTATAAGAAATATGAGAATACATTAAATTTTAAAGATTTAAAGTTTCCAATGTCATTGAGTGATATTCCTAAATTTGAGAAAATGAATAATCTATCTGTTAATGTATATGGAGGATTAACGGATACAAACAAAGTTCAGATATTAAAAATTTCAAACAACTATAAAAATGATGAAACACACATTGACCTTCTCCACTTTACTTCAGAGGAAAAATCGCATTATGCTTTCATCAAAAATTTCTCAAGATTAACCAGATCACAAACTTGTAAGAGAAAATGTAAAACGTATCCTTGTAAGAGATGTCTCAACTCCTTTCACACAAAAGAACGATTAAATCAACATTCAAAATATTGTAGTAATCATAAAATCAACCGTAATCAATTTACCAAAGCAGGTTCAAACATATCATTCAAAGATTTTAACAAATCTATAAAACATACGTTTGTGATATATGCCGATTTTGAAAATATCCTTGAAAAGATAGATTCTGTTTCTCCAAATCCAAATAAATCATACACAAATAAATATCAAAAACATAATCCTTGTGGATTCTGTTATTATCTCAAATCAGCTGTTGGTGATGAATACAACTTAGAACTTTATAGAGCGGGAGATGCCACAGAGGAGTTGGTAAGACGATTGGAAAAAGATTGTACAAGACTCAGGGAAATAATGGTGAAAACCTATAAGCCAATGTCATTAACAAAGGAAGAGAAAATGGAATTTAGAAATAACAGTATCTGTCATATTTGTGATGAGGAAATTGAGGGAGAGGCCAAGGATGGGGATCACTGTCATCTTACTGGTAAATATAGAGGTCCCGCTGATTCTTGTTGTAATATTAATTACAAGACTCCAAATTTTATTCCTGTCTTTCTTCACAACAACGCTCACTATGAACCACATCTATTTATAAATGAACTTTCAAAGACACCTGGATATATTTCTGCCATTCCTAACAGATCAAAAATACATCTCATTCACAAAAATGATTTATACATCCCCATAACCCATAGATTTGACACATGCAAATTTATGGGAGATTCATTATCAGAGTTAGCATCAAATATTAAAAACTTCGAGTCTTTAATCATATTTCTCAAATCAAGAAGATATTGATCTCCTATCACAAAAGGGAATATATCCATATGACTATATTGATTCATTTGAAAGGTTTAAAGAAGCACAACTTCCTTCAAGGGAAAGTTTCTATGGAAAGTTAAATAATACTCATATTTCTGATGAAGATTATACACAAGCTAAAAAGGTTTGGGAGAAGTTTAAAATAAAGAATCTTGGGGAATATCATGATTTATATCTTAAAACTGATGTACTGTTATTAAGTGATGTGTTTGAAACTTTTAGAATGGTCTGTCATAATAAAAATTCTTATGGATTAGACCCTGCTCACTATTACATGGCCCCAGGTTTGGCTTGGAGTGCTTTGTTAAAAATGACAAAACAAAATTTGGAATTAATCAGTGATAGAGATATGCTTTTAATGATAGAGAAGCCTAAAAGAGGAGGAATATCTCAAATATGTTCCAAGAGATGTGCGAAAGCAAATAACAAATATCTTCCTGATGAAAATAAGAATGAGGACAACTCTTTCCTGATGTATTATGATGCTAACAATTTGTATGGCTGAGCCATGTCTCAATCTTTACCTTATGGTGAACATAAATGGGTTGAAGAAAAACATGATGAAAAAGTTTTACTTGATATTGTTATCTCCTCTCAAAAAGAATTGGATGAGGCTGAAGTTGGATATTATATTGAGGTTGATTTAAAATATCCAGAAGAACTTCATAACAAACATAAAGACCTACCCTATGCCTCCGATAAAGAAAGTCCGAGAAAATAATGGTTAAGTGATTACCAACAGTCATTTAATATAAAAGGTAAATCTTCAGAAAAACTACTTACTACATTAAATGATAAAGAAACTTATATTTTACATCAAAGGAACTTGAGACAATATTTATCTGCTGGGTTGAGAGAGGAAAATTCATAGGATTTTGAAATTTAAACAAAGTCCATGGTTAAAGGATTATATTGATTTTAATACAAAAAGTAGAAAAAAAAAAGCAGAAACAGATTTTGTGAAGGACTTTTATAAATTAATGAATAATGCTGTATTTGGAAAGACTATGGAAAATGTTAGGAATCGAGAAAACATAAGACTTGCTACATCTTGGAAACAGGCTTCAAAGTTAATTAACAAACCAAGTTTTGAATGGGTGGAGGTATTTTCAGAGAACTTTTGTGCTATTCATTTGAAAAAAAAAATAAAAAAAAAATAAAAAATAAAAAAAAGAGTATTAAAATGAATAAGCCTATTTATATAGGAACATCAATTCTTGATTTGCCAAAATTGTTTATGTTTGACTATTACTATAATAATTAAAGTATAAGGATAATGTGTCATTGTTATATCGCGGGTTGAGAGACATGATGTTGAAACTGAAAATTTCCCATTTCCTGCAAATCGCGAATAATGGTGTTGAAAGACATGAGCCATTTTATTTAAATTCGCCAAAAATGCACTTACAACATTATGTTTCTCAACCCGTGATATATGGATACAGATAGTTTTATATTAGAAATTAAGACAAGTGATTATATGAGAATATGATTGATAATATTGATATGTACGATACAAGTAATTATAGGAAAAATAGTATATTGTTTTCATCAAATAACGAAAAGGTTATTTGCAAGTTTAAAGATGAATTGGGTTAGGGTTAGAATTGGGTGGGAAGGTTATGAGTGAATTTATAGGATTGAGATCAAAGGCTTATGCTTTTACATATATTGACAATAATATTGAAAGGTGTAAAAAGAAGTTAAAGTGAATAAAGAAAAAAAAAAAAATGAAACAATAAACTTTAAACATTATTACAACTGTTTAATGTTAAAGAAGGAAGAGTATAGAAAAATGAATAAAATAAGAAGTTATAAACATAAATTATATACAGAAGAAATAAATAAAAAAGCATTAGGAGCTTTTCATGATAAAAGATATATTTTAGAGAATGAAATTAATAGTCTCCCTTATGGTTATAAGTATAAGTATAAGTGCTGAGGAACTACTACCATCTTTTACTGATTTATAGATTATAGAACCAAGCAATAACCAAACCAAATAGTGGAGATGTAATCAACCTTGGTACTTAAATGGAAAACATAAAGAACGTGAGAAATATCAAATTAGTCTTATTGAAGAAATAACCGGGGTAAAAGTAGATAAAACAAATAAGCGGATAAATTTAATTACAAATAAGTTAGAGGATGTAAAGAAAAAAATAAATATCCTTGAATGGACTGAAAACTTTGATGGTTATCAATTAAACAATGGAAAAACAATTTACCATCATCTCAAAATGATATGTGGCTCAGGAGGTGGTCAACAAGAGTATTAAGAGAAGTTTATCATTTTATTTCTACTCAACAAAGATATTTAGAGTAAGAACCAAGTTCTAAAATAATATTTGTGAACATACTCGATGGTGATGAATGTAATAGGAAAATTAATTTATCACCTTAAGTAGAACATGATCAAATATTCATTGGCTCACTCTGAGTGGAGTAAGTAATGGGGCAGAGATCGATCTCTTATTTTGACTCCACAGACTAAGAGTTAATTAATTTGTTTGAGGTTTTTTGATCCCTGAGACAGTCTCAATTTAACATGAGCTTGTTTGGGAGAAAATCATTCTCCTGTTTAAGGTTTTTTAAGGGGTTTTCAAAAAGGTTAGCCGATACATTTGTATCGGCGGAATTAGACTCCAGTTGAGGGGTTTTCAGGGATCAATTCAAAGAGTTTTTCCCCTTCAC